>NC_080750.1:35211406-35514375 GCF_020826845.1 Diceros bicornis minor
CACCAAGATCAATGTGGGGTTATTCCAGGGACCCCATTAAGTGAAAAAGGTAACACGGCTACGTTCGGCAGTCACTCACTCTGGATTCATAAAGACTCAGAGAACTCAGCTTCTCCAAGCTGGCAAATCAAGAACTTTTCAGAGGATAGAATTAATTCCTTTTTTCATTCATAAAAGGCTAAAATATAAATATCTCTGTATTCATCGCACTGACAAATGAATAGAAATGACACAATGCTTCCTCTCTTGCTTTTGACACAATGCCATAGACTGAACATTATAAATTTCCAAGGTAAGCTGTGAAATAATTTTATGGACGGTGTTTATCTGTAATTCAGTAAGTCTAGGCCATGTGACTTGTGGCTTTCTCTGGATTAATTCAAATGAGAATGGCTACATTCAACAAGCCAGGGAAAGGTGTGGATATGCTACAAACCATCCAATTACCACAGCAAAAAAGAAAACCTTCAAGGAGGTGGCTGGAGCCCAGACACCCCGCTGTACTCTGTTTGATGTGCTCTGCGCAATATGTCACAACTCCAAGGCTTGCTGGCTGAGGCCTGCTCCGGGGCTTTCTCAGTAGAGGTAGAAGTGTAGGTGAGGTTAGTTGACAACCTTTGCAAACATCTAGAAATAAAACCAAGCCAGGGAACAGGCTCTGCAGTCGATTCCTCGCGGCAAAGAATCCGTTTCAGCAATGTTGTAAAATAGCAATTTGGGGCACTCAATTATCTAGTGAGGCTAAATGATGTTTTCACTTATCAACAGCAAATTCTCAAGGGGAAGTATGGCCCCTCCCTGCCCCCCTGAGAATTTAGCCATGTTACAAAAGTTAACAACTTAAAACTAATGGCAGTGTGTTGAAGCTGACGTCTGGCGCACCTCAAGAACAATATGGCAGTTCCGACTCCATCACGGGGAGAATTACCTAAGGGGAGTCTGGGCCAGGGGGAAATGAAACCAAATGTTCCTTCTAAGCATCAGATCCAATGAGCACTTAAGGGAATCCCTGACTTAATGATCTTTCTGCTGAAGGAAGGGGGGAAGCCTCAGTCTTTTTGGGATTTCTCAGGGTTTGGCTTGGGGCTAGGATGCTTTTCTTTCTAGCTGTGCTACAGGCATCCTGTACTGAATGTGGGAGATGGTGTTGGTTGCTGGTTCCTTTTGAAGTCACAATCACACTCTCACATAAAATGGGCCAGTGCCTGAGCTGCTCCGTGCCACTGAACATAGTAAGTCGGGCATAGAGCCTGTTTTGGACTCCTCCAGGCCACAAGGGGCCACTTAGCACAGAGAGGCAGTGGTGACATCAACCGGAGTCACTAACCTACCCAGAAACGTAGTGTCCTTGAACTCCACTAGTTTGAAATCAATGACGAGCTTTATAAAACAAACAAACAGTAAGAAATCCAACAGCCCCAAGGCCACGAAAGAGTGCCTTAATCACTCTGAAATGGTTTCCCTTCTGGAGACCTTCACCTTCTTTACCTATAGCCAAGAGTAAATAGGATTGAAACCTCCAGCAGTCACTACTTGGTTCTCCAAATGTCTTCCTAAATTGGCCTTGTTTAGTAAATGAAATCGCAGCTGAAAGGGGACAGGCCACTGCAGTGGTATCGCTGCATGAGGAGAAGGTCAAGTTGCCTTTGCCCTTTGGCTCCCAGCCCTTTATTGCTGGCCTGCTGCCAGAGGCAAACACTTGACTGGATATCAGTGACCCCAGATAGAAACCACAGCACTAGTACAGTCAGCAACATCGAGTCTAATTCATGTATATAATAAAAAACAGTTTTGTAATAAGGATAATTTTTTAGAAGCAGAAAAAGTATATCTTTCCCACTTAGTTGAAATTCTGCAGACAGCTTTCAAATCCTGGACATTGAGGTCAGGGTCCCAGGTTCAATTTATATAAAGGCTAGTCAGTTCATTTTGATCCAGAGCCATAAACTATACCTCCATCCTGTAAATATACTCTGCCAATGTGCCATTTTATAAGCATGTTTTATCAATCAGAAGAGTGAGTTGCTGACAAACAAGAATGAATCAACATAAACATTATCAGCTCAATATGAAGTATGAGTTTTAAAGCATATTTTATGTGCTGAAGAAAGCTTTAGTTATGTGGCAGATGGTATTTTTCAAAGAGAATCTTGGAAAACAAGATCAACAACCAGACAACAAGATCTCTCATCCCGTGTGTTCTTACAATGTGACTTTGACACACCTCCCATTGAGAAGTGAGGTCAATGATGCCCTTGAAAGTGGAGGTGCTTTGTGACAGTTTTAACCAATACAATATGGTAAAAGTGACTCTATGTGACTTCTGAGGCTGGATCATAAAAGTCTTCTGCGTTGTTTGCTGGAGCACTCACTCAAAAAGCCTTTAACCACCCTGTAAGTTGTCTAATTACTGAAGCTGCCATGCTATGAGGAAGCACAACTAGCCTGTTGAAAGAGACCATATGGAGTAGCCCTGTGACCACATAAATATAGAGAGAAATGCCTAGCTAAATTCCAGCTGCATAAGCCCATTGTAGTTCTAGCTCTAGCCACCATCTGATTGCAACTTTGGGAGAGACCCCGAGCTGAAAACACCCAGGTCTGTCCCAAATTCTCACCCATAGACACTGTGAGAGATAATAAAATGACTGATAGTTAAATAAGTAGGCTTTGGGGTGATTTGTTATGAAACAATAGATAACTGGAAAGAAGTTAGCTATTTAGCCCATGACCACTGCAATGCATGGATTGGTATCTGTGCAATTTAAAAGAAATCAAAGTGGGGCCGGCCCTGTGGCTCGGTGGTTGGGTGCGCGCGCTGCGATGCTGGTGGCCCGGGTTCGGATCCCGGGTGCGCATCGAGGCACCGCTTCTCCGTCCATCCTGGGGCTGAGTCCCACATGCAGCGGCTGGAAGGATGTGCAGCTATGACATGCAGCTATCTGCTGGGGCTTTGGGGGGAAAAAAATAAAAATAAATAAAATCTTAAAAAAAAAAAAGAAATCAAAGTGGTGAAAGACCGTGGACTCTGGAGGTCAGCTGCGTAGGTTCAAATCCCAGATCCACAACCGTATGACCCTGGGCAAATTACTTTTCTGAGCCTCAATCAGGTCATTTACAGATTGGGGATGACAATTGTAGTAACTTCCTAGGGTTTGTGTGAGGATTAAATTAATTCATATTCATAAAATGCATTGAACAGTACCTAGGAAATAGGAGGTGCTAGCAGGAGAATTCCAGGTTATGCAGGACATGAAGTGTACACAATTTGGTGCCTCTTAAACACAAATATATAAAATTACAAATACTAGGAATGCTCAGGGTTAGGCAGGTGCTAGGTGCTGGGACATGATGGTAACTAGGCATTCTCTGTGTCTTCCAGAAGCTTATACTCCACAAATGAAGACAGAAAAATAAACGAACTTTTGCAAACCAGTCAGATTATTTGTGGCAACAGCTGTCTTTGGGCACTCTCATTTATTCTGAAAGGAGTATAAATTTGTGTTCCTGGAAAGAAATATGGTAATCCTGATAGCAAAATATCCTTTAAAATGTGCAAATCATTAGAAATAATGATTCTACGTTGGGGGATTTATCTAAGGAAATACTCAGATAAACATTCCCTCTGCCCCCAAAATACACCACACACACATATTTAAATATATGTTGTTATTATGGCAAAGAATACAAAATACATACTTGTTTAATAGTTAGGGGATTAGCTAAATTGTGGCTGAGTATTATGCTGCTGTTAAAATGATTTTATATTCAATGACACGTAAAGATCTTCACTAAGTATAATTAAATGAGACAAAAAATTATACAAGTGAGTGTCATACTGAACAAGAGAGAGTGAGTGACAGAGACGAGGTGTGGCCTGGAAAGCTCTGTACTCGCATGCTGTTTTGCTTTGAGTGATGAAATGACAGGCAAATTTTGAGGGTTTTTTTCTTTTTTATCTGTAATTTATCTACAGAAAACATGCCATGTTTATGTGATAAAAATAAATTTTTTAAAAAGAATGACTACATCTCACTCAGCATTCACCTTTTTCCTTAAGCGTAATAAACCTGTCTCATTAAATATTTGGATTTGCCCTCACTTCTTGGTCCATCTTCAATAAAAACATGTGTCTTATAAACCACCAGTTTTTCTAGACTTGGAATAACCTTCTGGCTGGGATTTAGGTGTGTTGGAATAGTAGGTGAAATGCAAGTTTGTTAGCCAGGACAGGACATGAGCTAAGAAGACACAGACTCTTTCTGGAAGACCTTCTGCCCTTCCAAATCCAAATCCATGGATGGAGCATAACTACATTCTAAAGTGCAACAAAAAATGCTAACGGTATTGATAGAAAATAACACATCATCTCTGTGGTTTAATTGGATCGATTTTTTTGGAAATAATCAGGCATGTTCACCTCGCACATCTTTGGAGCCCTCGCCTTCATGACAGCTGCCACTATTTTGATTGTCTGGGTGGTGGAGGCCTTTCATTTTTCAGGGATGGCAGTAAGAGGCTTAAATCTTTTGGCTTACAAATATTTAGAGCATTCAAGTTAAATAAAATATATCCCTGCCACCCTCACATCCTTCCTTTACCCCCTTTTTTTGCAAACAGTTGCTATTTTATTCCTTGATTTGAATGAGATGGACAGAATCTAATATAGTCCACTCTTAGCTCTATACAACAGGAAGGCTAGTCAGTAAGTGGGCAAGTGGGCCCATCTCCTGCTTATCTGGGAAGACCATCACTCCTATAAAAACCTGCACTATCTCCCCACATCTGGCACTGATGCCAACATTTCATAATAAGAGCTTTATTACTTTAAGCCATTAAGGAACTCCACCTTGCTAAAATGCACATGGGCAAAATCATATATGGGATCTGCTATTATCACCTTATCAGAAATGAGTTTATGAGGTCTCCACCATGGTGACATTTAGCTGAAAAACTGGGGAAGAGACCGAGCGCACATGAATTACTTTGGGAACATTTAGAGGTAGAGGTGCAGAGTCCAGAGCCAAGGCTCAGTTAGGAGGGATGCACTGGTGGGAATTCCAGTGTTGTTAGGAGGTGTCCTATGAGACTAGGGAAGGAGAAGCACCTTGGCAAGGAAACTTTGGGAAGGCATCAAAGACAACTATTTTCTTCAATCAGTTCATTTCTATTGGCCAGCACTCATTATCCACACGGGAGGCTGAAGGCACCATCCTAGAGGCATACTTTCCCCTATAAGGAGGCAAGACTTACCCCTTCCTCATGTCCCTTCTTGATAGAAACTCTGCTTCTAGTGTGTCTTCCAGTGGATGTTCTTTTTTTTTTTTTTAATTTTATTTATTAATTTATTTTTTTCCCCCAAAGCCCCAGTAGATAGTTGTATGTCATAGCTGCACATCCTTCTAGCTGCTGTATGTGGGACGCGGCCTCAGCATGGCCGGAGAAGTGGCGCGTCCGTGCGCGCCGGGGATCCGAACCCGGGCCGCCAGCAGCGGAGCGCGTGCACTTAACCGCTAAACCACGGGGCCGGCCCCCAGTGGATGTTCTTTTTGTTCTGTGCCACCATATTTGACTTGCCATGTCCCTCTCAGACTAAGGGATAAGCGAGCTATGGTGGCCTACCTAATGGTTGCTACAGTTTTAACGATCCTTGCAAATTCCTGTCAGATGCATACATTCAGCTTTAGTACTGGTATTGGTCTTGCAAGTGGTCAAAGGAGCAAAATAATCCCTGCTCCAGTTTTGTTCAGCAGCTGTTCTCATGCAAAAAGTATCACTCTTTCTAATATGGCTCTTTGTGCAGGTTTCTATGAAATTCGCGGCCTCACTCTTTGTCAAATAATACCTCTAAGTTAGGCAGGCACTCTTGAGCTGACGGAAAGTTGCCAGTGGTTTAGGAATGAAGGAATTTCGAAGATGGAAAGAGGCCATGAACAGAGCTTAGCCACGGCTTCCTCTGCTCCAGCTAGTGGAGACTCATAAAATATTATTCTTTAAAACACATACAGATGCCCCAAGAATACAAAAGTCTTCTTCCTTTCTATTTTGAAAGAGCAATCAATTTTCTTTGCAAGAGAGCTCCTCCAGAATCTCTTTTTCTCTTGATTTTGAATTTTTATAAGTGTACGACTGAATTTTGCTCATAATAAATTATACTAGAAAAGCCTGTTTAAATTATTTGGGGTGAAGGAGTTGGGATCCATAAGACTCTAGTTTTCCTTCATGTGCAATTAGGGAGTAACTTATGTTCTGAAGGTGGAACTGCTGTGTTTTTATCTAGTTAGGAAAGAGAAGAGTGAGCTTCAGTGAAGGTTCTGAGATCTTTGCTGCCCACGAATAGAAATGGATGCAGAAAGTCAGATTTAGACAACAATCATCAGTTTCAGGCACTTAATCATTGATGAAGAAATGTTTATTAATTAATTGTGTGATTGGGGTCGAGGGAACAAGGCTCAAGAAGTGCTGAGATTCTGATTACTGTAGAATCCACATCAAGAAACTTCATTTTCTGTCATATTTTATTTAATATTTATTTAAGCTGTGGTACTCAGAGGGTCTTATCCTGGGACCAACGGAGGATTCATCCATTTGGTCATATATTCATCCATTTATATTTAGGAGCACCTTTGCTTTGCCAGGCACCAAAAAAATACGTAAAACTTAGAAAGGGAACAAGTTGTCATTTGGACATAATGTTAGGATGGATCCCAATCTAGCAAATGCCTATGCCAATTATTCAGTACCTCACCCACCCAGTGTGAGCAGAGTAAATCCAGCAATTTTAACATTCAGCCTGGTTCTTGACTAAATTGGAAGCTGTGTTTTCTCCCCATGTTTTGTGTCCTCTGCAACTTGTTCGTTCCAATTCTTCAGCACAAATCAGAAGGCCTTGCTTCTCCTTCTAACAAAAGGTAGCTAGGAGTCTTCTCAATTGAATTTGTAGAGAAGATCCTCAAGGTAAGAGGATATTATTCTTTCCTCTAGCTACAATTTATGAAGACGGTTATCAGTTCCCCAAGTTCTTTTTGGGACAGGAATGAAAAGAAGACAATGGAGTGTTTTTGAGACAGCTGATCACCTCTATGTTTGGGTGACCTTCTAGAAATGTGTCCAGACATTGGCGCAGGTTTTGTCACAACAGAAACAACTATAGTCTTTGCTCCTGAGAATTTTAGATAACAACAGATATGCTTCTTATTGCAGTGACTTCAATGGCTGAAGAGACATCCATCTCTCCTGATAATAGAGAGAGAAAAAACCAACTACTTCAGAAAAAAAATTGAGATAGAAGAGCTTATGCTGACATATTAGTAATTTTCAGCTACATTATGTTCACTAATCCAGACTTGGGAAAAACAGCTTCTAATCTGAAAAGTTACAGAGAAGTAGTATCTGGTCTTAAATTTTTGTGTTCTCTCTGGATGAAGTCCTGAGATTCTGGAGTTGTTCTTGAACTCAACCAAGCTAGTTCACAATATGCTGCATTTTAACTATACCACAGTGCTGGTGAAAGAAATCTTTACACCAAAAAAGCATATGGATTTGATAACTTGCCCTGGAAAATTAAGGACATCTGTTTTTTTGCTGTAAACATTTTTTTGAAAGTCTAAACATAAAGCACTGGTCCAATTCACTAATATTTTGGAATGAATTAGTTATGATATTTCATAATAGAAATGGATTGCAGGTTTTTTGTAGTTGAAAAAAAATCAAAATTTTCACATTATCAGTTAAACCCACACTGGAAAGAAACATTTTGAAAATTGAATTTATTTTAAATAAACTTGGTGGCAGGCATCTAGCAGAGAAAATCCTTCTAAGATGTAGAAATGCATTTTTAAGAGTTAAAAGAATCACATATGTTGGAAATCATTTGCTGATATCTAAAATATTCCTAAATTTTTATATACTGTACTTTCTTTATTTGAACTGGCCATACAGTTTTAATCAGTTTCACTGTGGTAGATTTAGCTTCACTGAAGTAGATACACTGCACTGCAAGATGAACAGAAGCCTTATGTGCCACAGATTTCCAACATAAACTGTAATTCATAAAGGCCAACACAACTCTTCTCTTTGTAGCTGGGTAACCATTTATGTTTGAGGTGAAGATGTTAATATGGAAATTTTGTGAGCTAGAAAAGAGGACGAACGCTATCATTCTAATTTATGACCTTTCATATAAGGCCAAATGTAAAGGCAACTTCAATTGTTTTATATCTCAGGGCCAGCACAGAGCAGATGTATGAAATTTGGAGTATTAGACATAAACTTTTATTACCAAATTATAAATAATTTCTCCCACTTATAATGTTCACCTTTCAAGTTCATCTTGATTAAAATACAAGGGCAGCATCACACCGATTTCACTGAATTTTACAGCTGAGAGAGGTTTTCTAGAGTTCACGATGGAGTGTTAAGCATCACAGCATTTGGATAACTTTCCTCACAGGAGTTCAGGACCCTGACCCATCTCTGCTGAAATTCAAGTTATACCAAAATGATGGCTGATGAAGTCTGAACACTTATTTAAACATCTCAGTGGTATATCTGAAACCAAGTGCCCATGATGTAAAATATATCCCATGTTTGGGTAAAAATAAAAGGCACACTGCCTTTCCTGAGAAATTTGCGCATCAGTCAATAAGCTTATATTACTTCGCAGAAGATATTCAACAACTATGGTGTCTTTATGCTCATTTTCTTTAACAAATAATTTCCACATCCCATGAGATAATGTGGATAACAGTGCTCCAAATACCCCAAACTAGTATGTGACAGGTTAGGTGTTTTTATTGTCCAGTCTGAATGTCCAGGAAAGGTTCAAGGGCATGCCAGCACTTCATACCAGTTGATGCATTTTGGAATAAGACCAGCCAGTATTCTTAGACGCATAATACTGATGTAGGTATTAAAATCTGCTTTGGAGAATGTTGATCAATCCAATTGATCATGTTTGTATCTATCACCATCAGCATTAACATAATAGAATCACCCACATGTCTACAGGGCTGTTGGATGTTTTATAAAATAAGCCAGACATGCTACGTTCTCTTATGAACACAAAACACTGAAGGACATAGTTTTTTAAAGGCATAGGTACAAAGAACTATAGAAGTTTGGAACAAATAATGAAATGGCAAGAGTTACTTTAGTATTATTATATCAGCATTTGCCTATTTTAAGAACAATAGTTTCAAAAGAATGAGAAGACAAGTCACAGACAGGGAGAAAATATTTGCAAAAGATATATCTGATAAAGAGCTATTATCTAAAATATACAAAGAACTCTTAAAATGGGCAAAAGATCCAAAAAGACACCTCACCAAAGAAGATATATAGATGACAAAGAAGCATGTGAAAAGATGCTCCACATCTATGTCATTTGGAGTTTGCAAACTAAAACTGCACTACATACTTAGAATGGCCAAAATCCAAAACACTGGAAACACCAAATGCTGGTGAGGACGTGGAGCAACAGGAACTCTGAGACATTGCTGGTGGGAATGCAAAATGGTACAGCCATTTTGGAAGACAATTTAACATCTTGTAAAACTAAACATATTCTCATCATACAATTCAGCAATTGCACTCCTTGGTATTTACCCAAGCGAGATGAAAACTTATGTTCACACAAAACCTGCACATAGACATTTATAATAGCTTTATTCATAATTATCAAAACTTGGAAGCAACCAAGATGTCCTTCAGTAGGTGAATGGATAAATAAACTGTGGTACATCCAGACAATGGAATGTTATTCAGTATCGAAAAGAAATGAGTTACCAAGCCATGAAAAGACATGGAGGAAACTTAAATGCACGTTACTAAGTGAAAGAAGCCAATCTGAAAAGGCTGCATACCGTATGATTCCAACTTTACGATATTCTGGAAAAGGCAAAACCATGGAGACAGTAAAAAGATTTATGGTTGCCGGGGGCTAGTGGGGGGAGACGGACGAATAGCCAGAGCGCAGAGGATTTTTAAGGCAATGAAAATACTCTGTATGATAACGTAATTGTGGATACACCTCATTATATGTTTGTCAAAACCCATAGAACGTACATTAAGAGTGAACCCTAATATGAACTATGGGCTTTGGTGATAATGACGTGTCTGTGTACGTTCATCATTTGTAACAACTAAACTTAACTAAACTATGTGAGCTAAACTAAACCGTGTCAAATTATTTTCATGACTTTAAAGCTCCTTAATAAATTAATGTTTGTGTTCAGGGTTTTGAAGACTAGATCTTGGTGGACTAGTATTCAGAAAAAGTCTTGCACATGTTTTCTGTGTATAATAAAAGATGCTAAAAAAGACCCATGAAATATGGAAAGTTGCTTTGCGAATTGGTAAAAGCCAATTACAAGCTGCTGAGGGGGTTCTGGGCACCACCACTTTTTGAGAAACTTGTGGGCTCGTGAAGTAATTCATGGTGTCCACCCACTTTGTCTAGCTGGGCCCTTATAGATCCATGTGCCAGAGAAAGAGTTGCAGCAGCTCTGCAGATGAACCATGCCCTTAAATTTTTTATCCTCCTGGTCCCCTGCCCATCATACTGGTCTTAATGACTCCATCAGGGCTCTGTTGTAAAGGGAAAGAGGCTATGAATCAAAAAGTCCTTTTTTTGAATAATTGAAACAACCACTGAGGAATGTGGTACAATTTGATGTCCTTTGTGAAGAAGGTCTTTAGGGACAGGGCTTCATATTCTATTATGTTTGTTCTTTGCAGCTAATTATTTTATTTAAATGATACTTTACTTAAAAATTTTAATTTACATTAATTTCATATTGCAAGATCTTCACATATAGCCCTTTCAATAATTCTGTAACTACTTGGTCTTTACCCAAAATTAGCTTTCATAGAAGTATATAAGGAAGCCTTTTCTTTTCTACCAAATCACACCCAGTTGTTCTCTCTCCACCATATCAATCAAAGGTTCTTAGGCTTAGGAGAGAGGGAACTCATTTTTGTCTTAGAAAAAAATTCTGCATCTTAGATTCTATAACATTTAACAGGGTTAAGGATCTGTTTGAATATTATCACTTTGTTTATAGCGTTACAAATCATAAATAGAATTAAAGTATCCGTTTTAAGCTGATGAAGGTATATGTGTAGGGGGAAAAAAAGAGTCAAGTCTTGGCATAACAGTTTTCTTCTTTTTCCTCTCCCTTTCCATTAATAGTAAGAATACTGAGAATTCATGCAAAATTCCAAACCAAGTTCCCATAGCAGCGCTTAAATATTGTCTGCACGCCATTTCCAATTAGAACTAGTTTGTAATGTAACGCAACTGATGCCATTAGAATACGAAGTTACTTGCGTCATTTAATTCTTTTTGTGTCGATTAATGTTGCCGTGGAAACAACCTCTTGCTAATAATGACTTCGTCTTCACATATTTAATCAAAATCCAAAGATGGATTTAAAGATTTGAGGCTGCTTGTTTTATTTATTTGCATTCAATTATTCAAGGACGTTTCCAGATACTATAGTCATTACTTTAGCAGGAAATTCCAGTTTCCCATGACTTCAAGCTACTTACATTTCTGCCCAAAAGAAATCCTGGCTAAAAGATCACTTCCAGTTTTCTTGTTTTGTTTTGTTTTTCTGTGGAAGAGGGGTTTTTGCTTTTTATTAGAGAAAGCACTAACGCTTTTTTACTTAATTCCACAACACCCACTTGGACCTTAGGCAAACCGGGATTCTCGGATTCGCGCGCTCCGGCAGGGTCCGGCCTTTTCGGTCCCCGCGGGCTGCCGTAGCCAGGGAAAGCCATGATTGGCTGAGGTGGAAAAACCGCAGGCTGGGCGGTTTCAGTTTCGGTTCCGCTTTTTGGTTCACGGAGGCCGGGTGTGTGGAGCGCCTGGAGTGGGCCTCTGGATCTCGGCCAGGAGGTGAGCCAGGCGGCCGCGCGGGCCGTTCCAGGCCCGAGCGTTCCGTCGCCCCGGGCAGGGTTCGGGGAGCCGCAGCCTCCCCGGCCCGGCCGCCCCTGAAGGCGCCGGGGGGGAGCGCGGGCTCCAGCGCCTGCGGGTGCCGTGTCCCCGCGACGTGCCGCGCTCACCCTCGCTCTGCGGTGCCCGGCGTGGGAAGTTTCTAGTCGTCGGCGCCGGGGTGACTCATGGCGGCCCTGAGAGCCCCTCCCCGAAGGGCGCCTAGACCGCGCGGCGAGCACCTGCGCCGGCCGGCCCCCGACCTCAGCCCGGGGATCCCCAACCTTATTCCGCGGATCCGGCGGGACAGCGGACCGTGAACACAGGGCCAGGCTTCGCCCGGTTTCCAGGGCTTCAGGGAATTGCCCGGCCTCCACTGCAGCGGGGTGGCTGCGCCTGACGCCCAGGCATTAAGAGCTGGACCAGCTCCTGAGTTGTCGGGTTGGGGATGCCCACAGTTGTGTGGCGTTGAGTCCTACCGCCAGGGCTTTTGTGTGTAGGTGTGCGCGCGCGTTCGCAGCGGGTATTTCTGTTCAAGGTGTCTAGAATTAGGGTGATGCAGATAATCTTCATAGTGATTTAGTGTGTCCTCTCCCCACCCCTTGTTAACACAAGACGGTTATAGAAAAATTGGAAATACAGGAAGTTTAGTGAAGAAAATAATATGCATCCAGCCCTTCGACCTACAATTTTATGTGTTTTACTCTTGTATGTGCTAGTTTCTACTTGAAGCCTGCACCTATTTTATCACTTAGTATATTTAGTTTTCCACTTTCATTTAAAAATGATTCCTAAATATCATGTCTAATTTTGTGTCGTCTTTTGATTGGCTACCTGTTCCATCATTGTGTAGGTCCCATGGATTATTCAGCCACTTCCCGACTGGGGCATTTAGGGTGTTTGTGAACTTTTGCTTCATTTTAGTATCCGAGATAATGCTTTCGTAAACTTTTTTTTTAAGCTGTAATTTACTTTATTTACTTGGACTAGATTCCGAGGAGTGAAATTAGTAAAACAGATGCTGTGATCTAGTAGGGTTTTTTTTAGGTTTTCATAAATTGCCAAATTGTTTTCCAAGAAAGTTTTGATGATTTACATCGTTCATGTATGACTGTGCCTGTTTTTCTAGAAGTACAGTAGCTCGGAATACGTTTCTAATACATCAACCAGCAAGGTTGAGCCTCTTTTTGGATTGTTTTATTTTTATGGTGGTGTCTGGCAATTCCATTTGCTTGAGTTTTGTGCAGGAATTTTCAGAGGATTATGTTAGTGTGTGTGTATTATTGGAGTTAGGGCATAGGCTGACTGAGTGTTAGAGCAGGATGATCACTTAAGTGACCACCGACCATCACTCCCTTATTTTGCAGGTGAGGAACCTGGGGCCTTGAGAGATGAAATGATGAGTTACCCAAGGCACACGGCTAATTAAGTAACAGAGCTAGGATTAGAACTCAGCTTTCCCACCTCCCAAGTGAGTACTCTTTATCCTGGGTGGTCTCTGACTAAACTGTGGCACCCTTAATATTAGAATTTAAAAAGATGTTTATGTCACGTGGATTATTCTATCCTTTTGGAACTGTACCAAGTAACATCTGAGGGATCTGTAACTGAAAAATGGGAAAGTGACCATTTTTCATGGAAATCTATTATTTAGAATGGTAACCACTTGAAGATTTCTTGGCAGTTGTTTTCAGATTCTCTATTTGCTGGAATAAAATATCTAACGTTATAATTTGTACTCTATCGTCTGGTTAGAATTTAATTGTTGGTTCTCATTTGTTATACCTTGAAGATTTTTTAAAACTCTTTGTTGCCTTAAGACCAGAGAACAGTGGTTTTTTGATTTAGGGCTCAGCAGAGTTTCTCAGCCTCGGTTGACATTTTGACATGTCAGTTGAGGCTGAGAACAATTGACATTTTGGGGCAGATCATCCTTTGTTGTGCAGGGCTGTCCTGTGCTTTGTAGAATGTTAAGCAACATCCCTGAGCTCTCTACCTACTAGATACCAGTAGCACCACCCTGCTCAGTCAAGGCAGTCCAAAATGTCTCCAGACATTTCCATATGTCCCTGAGGGTGGGATTTAAAATCACCCCTGGTGGAGAACCACTTGCTTATAGGAATTATTTGGGGAACTTTATTAGGTGTAAATTACAGTGCCTCTTGCCTAGAGAGTCTGACTGGGAGTAGGCTTCAGGAATCTGCATTTTAAAAAGCATCCCTCTTGGTTCGGATGCAGCTGGTTCCTGGACAACATGGAAACATTTCTGTTTTCTCCATCTTTCTTTTAATTGTTCTCAGTAATAGAGATGTTACTGTGTTATAGCTATTTAAGTGCATGGATGATGCTGTACTAGTCACTGTAGCCATAGTCTGGCGGGGAGGGGAAGGGACAGGGATTTCCCTTGGCGCTGCCCTTAAATGCCTGTTCCACAGGCTTAGGTAGTGTGCTTAAGTACCAGGGATACCAAGTGAGTAAGACATTTTCCCTGTCCCCGGGAAGCTGAGAATCCACTATGGGAGACTGGTCAGCAAACAGGAAAACCACAAAACAGCCTGGTAAGGGCGATGACTGAGAGTGGAAAGAGGTGCTCTGAGTGCGTGGAGTATGGACTCACGTGGCCCTTGGGAGAGAGGGGAAGAAAGGAGCACCCTACTGTGTGGGAAGGAGGGCTAGATATTCCACTGTCTCAGAAGGGAGATATTTAGAGAGCTGCTCTCCTCAGTGTCTGATGCCCTCTCAGACACCGATATGTTAGTCTAGAGCTGCATTTACTTGGCTGGTAGTGTTATGTTTTGTTGCAATTTTTTGCTTTTCAAATTTTTTTGCACCCTAATCTGTAAGTACTCCAAGAGTAGGTGGAAGTTTACAGGTAAACATTGCCAAGAAACAAGGATTTGCATGTCTTCTGCTCAGTGACATAATTCAAAATCACGTTAGATATGTTTCTTTCCATTTGACCATTATATTTCTTTGCAGGCTAATTTATAGTACTTTTTCATATGAGATGTTTTCCCCCCAGTGCTACTCTCCAACTAGATCTCTCACTGTCTCGATGGCCATTCCCCAGGTTTCACAAGAGAATCTTGAGATAGTCAAAAGGGCAGCTGTACCTTTGAAAAGGCATAGGCTTTGGGGTCAGCCTTAGTTCTGCTTACCCCTTCACAGAGTCACAGTGTGCATTGCTCATCAATCTAATGTGGCCTGGCACATAGTTGGGTGAGTAAAATTTGGTTCATTTTCTACCCCATTTTTTTTACTAAAAAAAAAAAATCTCTGCAGAGCAGTTTGCAGATGTTCTCATACTAGACCTTTCAGTAGCCTCTGACAGAAAATATACTGCCTTTGACTTAATAGCCATTTATGAAAATAGGTCATTTAAAACAAGCCTACGTAGGAGTCAGGGGAGGGAGGGGAGGCGTAGAGGGTGATGATGGCTTTGATTTTGAAGAGAAGTTTTTATCAAGGTGATCCTGCAGAAAGGAGGCCTTTTTCCTCTTAAATGTTTATGGTTCAAGAGGCTTTTTTTTTGCTTCAGAAATGGTCAGAACTGTTTCTTCTGCCTTATCCAGTTTAAAAGATGAAAACTTAAAATTACGTGAGCCAAGTGAAGGGACAAATTGTGGTGTCGAGACCAATTTACTCATACAAAATGGATTTATGGGCAAGTCATTAAGTAACAGGAAGTACGAAGGAAGCCTAATGAAGACAAATGTAGAAGATATGGTCTGCTAAAGTGATGGGTAAAATGTGTTTGAAGAAGCCATCCTCCTTCCAAATAACTAAAAAAAAATTTTTTTCAAGAGATTTACCACAATGTAGATATTCTAGAGAATAAATGAGAAGGTTGGTACTAGTCTCTTCTTTCATGTGACTTACAGTCTTGTGAGGGAGAAAAGACTCCTATAAAAGAAGTAAAGAATATAAAAAAGAGTAAAGAGGGACAGGTTATATGAAATGTAACCAAATGCGAAACATTATGATGCCAGCAGGAAGGGTCATGGCCCATCTCCAGTCTGCTGTCTGAAGTGGAAAGCGGAACTCGTGCAAGTCTCTGCTTAAGACCCTCCCACGTTCCCTGTCACTGACTCAGTATTCCCCATACTTGCCAGGTCATAAGAATCTCCTAGGCTTGGGCAAACAGATTCCTGATTCCTACCGCGGAACTACTGAATCGGAATTTCCAAGGAGTCCAAATGATTCCTGTTTGGGAAACTGACCTAGAGGCTCAAGCCCGAGCTCTTGTAGCCTGACTTGCCGTGCTCCCCATGAATGTGGCCTTGCTCCCGTCTGCAGCTGTGTCTTGTCCCCCGTGCCTCTGCAGCATTTCTCCTCAAGCACAGTGTCCAGTGCCTTTGCTAAGATTCCTCTCCTTTCGGCTGGTGGACTCCTTTTCCTTCACAGTCGGCACAGGTTCACCTCCAGAAATCTTCCTTTGATCTGCCAGGCTTGGGCTGAGTGAGTCTTCTCTATGTGCTGTTCTCTGCATGATTCTATCCAAATACATACAACTCTTTAAAAATTCTCCATTTACATGTTTTTTGCCCCCTTTGGAATGTAAACCCTGAGGGCCCAAGGCCATGTCTTATTAGTATTACATCCTCAGCCTAAGTGCCTGACACTTGGGTGCTGTCTGCAAGTTTGAAGTGTTGAATGCCTTCGGGAAGAGATCGGTGTTAATTGGAGTAAAGATGAGGCTTAATGGCAGAGGTGTGATCTTTGGTGAGCTTAGAAGAAGAATATATCTGTGCTTTTTAAAAAGGCGAGGAAAGATAGTATTAATAACATTTTTCAATTAACTAATACCAGCAGTTAAACAACTGATAGTCTAGGTTTGTATTCTTTTTTCTGACATTAACTTTTAACCTTGGAGAAAGTAGTTAATAATATCCCCGTGAGCTAGATTTTCACATCACAATGCATCTTGGTTTTTTAACACAAAATAAGTAGCTAGTTTTATCTCAGTTTTGTTCGTGAAGAAGCTGGTATAATGGGATTTAGCATCTGATAGGAAGTGAACCTGAGACTCACGAGTTGTCTCTATCAGGCCTTTAGAGTTAATAGTCTCTCTAGACCTGTTCAGCCACAAAACAGCACATGTTCAAGACATAAATAAGGCAGTTTATAGATGAGTGGGAAAATCTGTTTGTTTTTACTAAACTCATTAAAGGTACTGAATCTGGTACAGTATTTACTTTGTAATTTTTTTTCTTGCGCTCAAAACAGCATAAATAAAATTTGTTGTGTGGTCTGAGTCATGAATGAATGGTGGTTGTCCTGAATAGTAGTTGTAATTTCAGTTATCTGTTGAGACTGTGTAGCTAAAAAAAAATAGACTGGCAATTCAGTGGAAAAGTTAAATTAAAATTTGCTGAGCAAAATAATCGGTTGATCACATTTAAAAAATCTTCCATGCCTTAGGGAGATGGAGTGGATGGGGATGGTCCAAATAACAGACCAAAATTCAAGAATGGTTTTTGAAATTTGTCTTTTCTTTTATTTGACTTAGGATGTTGACTTTTCTGGTTAAGAAAGTTGTTTTACTTAAATCATCATCACTTTTGTTAACTCACACCCTTTAAACAAGTTTAAATTCTTTTTCTAGATTCCAAGCCCTTTAAAGTCAGAGCCTGTATGTATGACATGTTTTTGAATTTCCTTGCACGGTGTGTACATACACATATTTGTTGAACAAATGAAGAGCCTAACATTCTAGCTGGTCGAAACTGCTGAGCCTGCACGGATTCGCTTTGAGAACGTCTCCAATGATCTTAAACCTGAGTTCAGATCATTGAGTAGATAGACTTGGAGTGAAATAAGCAGTACTGTTTAGAATGTTTTATGAAAATTTCGGTTGAAAACAACCAAAAGAAGCAACTTGAGTTCTTGAGGAGAGTCCTTGAAATATTGTACCTACACTGGTTTTTAAATGTGAATACTATATGGCTATTAAATAATAGTGATGCTGAATTTGACTGAAACAGAAAAATTAATTTACAAAGTCTTTTTACTCTGTTTTTGCTTAAGTAACTACAGTTTTATTACATTTGCTTACCAAAATAGTTTGAGAGAGATTACACATGTAACAAGATGAGTTTTGAAAGGAGTGATGGGCAACTTGGCGTATCTTCTGTGATTGATTTGGGGATATAGTGCTACATTAACAGCTTTCAGGAGGCTAAGGTTGTGACTAAGAGCACGAGCTGACCTTCTGCTTATGTGACCTTGAGCAGGATGTTTAACCCTTTCTGTGTCTGTTCACCCGTAAAATGAGAAGAAGACAATCCCTCCCTCCTAGGATAGTGAGGGTTAAGTGGATTAGTCCCTCTAAAGTGCTTAGGTACGTGCTGCCATGTACTACGCTCAAATATTAGCTCTCGGTTACGATTATACGTGTTTTCAGGGATACTATTTTGGCATTAGTTGTTAGTAAATGTGTCTACATTGTATAACATAGACTTTAAAATATGACTGATTTGAGCTTGAATGTTGGTTCCATCACATTTAGGGGCGAATTATTTTATCTTTCTGTGCCTTTATTTTCACCAGCAAAGTGGGGATAGTAAGACCTTCCTCCCAGGGTTCTTGTAAAGATTAAATTTGATGGTGTTTATAAGGGTCTTAGCAGAGTGCTCAGCATAAAATAAGCATTCAGTAAATGGTGGAGGTGGTAGTGGTTGTCATGAGTATACTGACTCTGTGAGACTGTAGTGACGAGGGATTAAGAACAGGGGCTCTGTAGACACAGGGCTCTTCTGTGATGAGGCTATGTCATAGGGTTGTCTGAGGACTGGATGAGATAGTGCACGTAAAACACTTAGCTTAGTATCCGGCTCCTGGTAAGTACTGAAAACGTTAGCTGTCATGGTGTAGTAGTAGTGGTGGTGGAGTAATGCTGCGTCTTCATATGGGGACCTTTGATACTTGATTCCTATAAATATGTTAAGGGCTTCCAGGCTGTTTTGTTGAATAATTAACTTCTGTCTTTACCTTTACTGCTCCCTTTCAGATTTCTGATCGGGATTGTTAAAATGAGTCTGCGGAAGCAAACCCCCAGTGACTTCTTAAAGCAAATCATTGGACGACCAGTTGTGGTAAAATTAAATTCTGGAGTGGATTATCGAGGTAATATCTTCATGTTTCATCCTCACTGGTTTTAACTAAATGAGTAAATGTGACTTAATGATTTTTATTAACCTCTAAAATGTTCCAGATGGACACAAAAAAGCATTGGCTGTCAGCAGTGTTTATGCCCATTTCCGTTTCTACCTCTGAGATGGTTTCTTTTAGAGAGACAGCTCTGACAGCATTGTGTGCTTCTGACTTCTGGTGTGATCTGTGACTCCTGTCTCCTGTCTCTGCTTTGGGGTTGTGCGTGCCTAAGTTCCCTGGTCATAGACAGGGATTTCCAGTCACCCCAGGCGTGAATAACTGGGTACTGAAGAACACCTCGGTACAGCAGCGTTTGTCTTGGCAGAAGTATTTACGATCGGCAAGCATCTATTTAGATAGTATCATTTTGCGACATGAACATCCACTCATATAATATGTGAGGTAGCCAAAGCCACCTTTCTCTTCTTGTAGAGAAGTCTCTTTTCAAGAGGTTGTGACACTACTGAAATTAACTTTGTGGGAGGAATGGTATCAAATTCCATTTTTTTAAGTTACTAAATTCCTAATCTTTTGAAATTAAGATAGATTAAATTACTGAGAATCTTTCATAGGTACAGATAACTAATTTATTAGCGGAGTTTTCAAGCCTTTCCTTGGTCTCTTTTCTGAATGATAGTAATCTCTTGAGCTTTTCCCTCTTTCCACACGTGCAAACTTAATTTTATTGAGAGCTTACTGTGTGTCCACTGTGTGTTAATCACTTTCATTTTCATTTTATCTTCACATAAATCCTTTGAGATCTCTGTTGATTATCCTCACCTCATAAGGGAGTAGCTAGGATGCAAACTCAAGCTTGACTCAGAAGCCTTAAGAAATCACTTGGCTGTTCATGTACTGCTTTAGTTTCTTGACATTAATAACATCTCCAGTTTAATTTGATTTTTATAGTGGAACTAATTTTATTTATACTGAATACTGAGATATTGTGAAGTCTCTGTGTACTGCTTCTCACCCTTGAGCTTTTGATGAGCCCAAAGGAAGTAACAGACTTCTAGAGATTTGAGTATATTTAACAATTGATTCGAGTGGGGACATTGTGTTCAATATCTGCTCAGGACCTGCTTCAAGGGGAGATCACCCAGCCTGACCTTTTTTCTCTATACTCTTTAGAGAAAATTTTTCTGTTTATAAAGGTAATATATGTGTTTTTCTTTTTTTTTAGAAATTTTGAAGCAAATAATGGAGAAAAGTATTTAGAATAAAGCAAACTGGCCCAAAATTCTACCATCTAGAGATAATCAGCTTTACCAATTTGGACTTCTCTCCCTATAAGCATAATTTCACATAAATGGGATCAGTTGTACATACACCCTGAATTTTATTTCTTTTTACATTAAAAAATACATTCAGTTCTCTGACAATATAGTGTTTAATGGCTGCATAGGAGTATGTTGTGTGGATGTACCACAGTGTTGTTTTTGTTTTTAACAGTTTCCATTAATGGACATTTAGGTGTTTGCCAATTTTTTGCTATTATAAACAACTCTGCTCCTCTGACATGTCACTTGTCCAAATATCTCTCTTCTTTTTTTGTTTCTTTGAGGAAGATTAGCCCTGAGCTAACATCTGTTGCCAATCCTCCTCTTTTTGCTGAGGAAGATTGTCCCTGAGCTAACATCCATGCCCATCTTCCTCTATTTTATGTGGAACGCCACCACAGCATAGCTTGATAAGTGGTGTGTAGGTCCACACCCGGGATCCGAATCTGCGAACCCTGGGCCGCCGAAGCGGAGCATGCGAAGTTAACCACTATGCCACTGGGCTGGCCCCCCAACTGTCTCTTCAGAATAAATTCCCTGGGCTAGTGTTTCTCAGTCAAAGAGCATGCCATATGACCCTCTGTTGGGGCAGATGGGTTCATTCTTCTCTATGTTCTCACCAACCCTTATATTAGTCTTTGTTTTCAACTTTTTCATTCTAATTGGCAACAAGTAATACATCGTTTTATTTATATTTCTTTGTTTACTAGTGAGGTTGAACAACTTTTCACATGAGTAGTAACCATAATTTTTCGCCTTTTATGGATGTCTATTCGTGGCCTCTACTCTAGTAAAGCAAAATGTACACTCCTGAGAGCATTACCATGAAGATTGCTCTTATTTTCTGGTTAAATAATAAAGAACCCAGCTCTTCTCTAGCAATTTCTCTTTAAGTTGGAAGAAAACTTCTTGTTTTCTGTTATTCATAGTAGTTTATCCCTTAGAAAAGGGAGGGGGTTACAATTCCAACCTCCTGGAACTGTTTTCTTAAAAAACGTTTGCTATGAGAATAGATATTCTTATTAGAAGTGAACATTTCATTTTTAAATGCTTTTGATTAATTTTCAAACATTTGCATATCATGTCTCAGAAGTTTCTTATTCGTTTATGGTTGTAGTTTAGATGTAAAATAATACAGCAGGAAATAAATTGTAAAGTTGTATCTTAAGCTTTCTTTTGATAGGAAATAATTGTTATTAATTGTTCACAGTCCATTCTGATTCTTTGAAAGTTTACAGGTTCTAGCAGAATTCTGTTCGATTAATGTCTTGTGCTCTCGTTACACACACACAATTTTGAGAAGAAAACTTTTTTGTTTAGAGGATAATGGGGGTAGAGGCAGAGAGTGAGGAGCATATTAACGAAGTTGAGACCAAATGAAGCTATTGACTTGGTTAATTGAGTCAAATTTGTAGTATTTGTTTTTTCTTAAAATTTTTTATTCTAGAAAATACTCCTTTAAAATTAGAGACTCAGAGTTAGAGGCTTATATATTTTCATCTTTTGAAAAAAATCATCAGGTCAAATTTTGCAAAATTTATACCATCTTGACAACAATTAAAAAGATTCACTTGAACAGTTTCCTTGAAAGCTCCCTAGAATGTTTTTGGCCATTTTTCTATATCAGTCTGGATTTGAAAATATTATAAGTGTAACAAAACAGAAAGGGATATGTTCTGATGCAGTATGTCGCCCTGTGTCCTCAAGCTGCTCTTTGCTGTGAGTCACAGCTTTAAGATGTTCTTTCAGGAGCACCTGCTGTCTCCTCTTCTATTATGTTAACAGATTGTGCAGACTTCCTCTTAACCCTGGAGTACATTCATCTGCTGCAGTAGACGTTGTGCAAGAATGAAATAAATCTGCCAGACCCGTGTTTAACTTAGTGGCTAAAGTAAGAAATGCCACTGGAAGTGAGGAGTCTTGGCTAATGGTCATTTGTTCTTGCATAATTGCCCACTCCTGTTTTTAGCTTTCAAAGAATGGCATTTTATTTGGAATATTCATATTATGTTACTTTTGTGAAGGCTTTAAAAGTTGCTGTTGTTATCACACATACCATGAGGGAAGTGACAGTTGTTGTTTCTCCTTCTGGCAGTGGGTGCTTGACTGCTTTCGTGCTGTACGCTTAGCCTTCATTCAGATTGGCATAGAGTAAAGACACTTTTTTGTGCTTCAGTCTATTGAGTTTCATTTACAGTGTGAATTTTTATATTAAGCGTGTAAGAGCTAATGAATAAAGAGATTGTGAGCTCTAAGGTATACTCTGTAATTTTCAACTCTTTGCTTTGTATCTCTTCTCTTTGAATAACTCTCTCCAGGGGTCCTGGCTTGCCTGGATGGCTACATGAATATAGCCTTGGAGCAGACAGAAGAATATGTAAATGGACAACTGAAGAATAAATACGGGGATGCATTTATCCGAGGCAACAATGGTAATGGGCCTTCACTCTACAGTTGTACAACATCCAAAATAAGCCTTTTTGTTTATAATCAGGATCACCAGCAAGTTTTCTAGATAATTTAAAAGTTCAGTTTTAATTTTGCTTTATTTTTAAATTCTTATATCTCAGCTCTTTCAGTGTGACCAGTTCTTTTTTAAATGCTTCATGCAATTTTTCAATTAGAAATTCTCTCCTTCCCTCCCTTTACTGATGAGGAACTGGGAGGCGTTGGTATATGACCCAGAACTCTGTTCTTTTGGATACAGTTTATTCTGTTCCCCCAACACTGCCTCTTGCACTGGAAGGTGGAGCTGTGAGAATGGCTACTACTTCCCTGCTGTCTTTGGTTTGCATCATTTGGCAGTTAGCTTGTCCTGTTTCTCTGTTAAGTGTACAGATGGTTTTTGTGGAAATTTATATCCTTTAGTTTGGCAAAAATGACAAAATAAGAAATATAGTTCTAAAGTTACTCTGCTTTTTAACAGCTAATATATTGCTGTGATTATTATGGTACCAAGGTATTAAGTACCTTGTTTAAAAACACAATATCAATAAAGTCATATTTGAATTTTTGAGGGGGAAGGGTAAGACATCAAAACTGTAGAATTATTCTTTGACCTATCCCCACTTTTTGGTCCTATCCGCCAAATGGAGCCCCGAGACTCTTGTGTTTGGATTTTTTTGTTGATGGGCATTCTTTAGTTCTGAATAACTTCGTCAACCCTCTTAACAGTTGGATCTTTTTGCTGTGAGCTAAATATCCTGACTTTTATTATAGGTATTGTCTCCTATTCTTCCAGTACCATATTTCTTCAAGTCATATCTTTATATACATCTTTTGCTTGCTTTTCAGTCTTTTCAACATGAAGAATTTCTTCTATTTTTCATATTGTTCTTATTTCAGTCCCTCCATTTGCTAAGAAATGTTATGATCTTTCCCCATTTCAAGACAGCTGATAGCAGCAGTCAGCTGCAGGTTCTGTGTGTGGTGGCAGGGTAGATCCTGTCACATGCACACTACATCTGGGACCTGCCCGGCTTCCCAGGGGTGTGTTTACTATCATTCTGATGCTTCCCTTCATATAAATTTTTCTGTGATGTAATCAGTGGTAGTTATCTTTAGATTCCCAATTTCACATCCTTAGCTCTTAAACAGGATCCTGACTTATTTGATTAATCTGTGCTGTGTTCTTTGATCAAGATATCTCTTAATGTTCACTTTGAACAAACCTGTCACAATCTGAGTAGGCATGGGAGGTAGGAGGGGAGGTACACCTCTGGTGAAGGCTTGACCAGAGTGACCCAGTCATCACATTTTGTCTTATTCTTATGTACCACGTAACCTAAAGGGTTCAGTTTGAGTGGTCACGAGAGGACTAACTAAGCAAAACTCTGGGTAACGCCAAGGTTGATACTTTAACAGGGAACTCTGAATAAGGACTTTGGTATCTTTAAAAAAAATAAGAGGGCCGGCTTCATGGCTTAGCGGTTAAGTGCGCGCGCTCTGATGCTGGCGGCCCGGGTTCGGATCCCGGGCATGCCCCAAGGCACCACTTCTCCGTCCAATGCGAGGCCGAGTCCCACGTACAGCAACTAGAAGGATGTGAACCTATGACATACAACTATCTACTGGGGCTTTGGGGGGAAAAAAATGAATAAATAAAAAATCTTTAAAAAAAAAAAAAATAAGAAACTCCTCAGTTCTTGTTTTTCCAATTAAAAAAGTAAAAAACAAGTTTAGAGTTTATATTGGGGAGATGGGTAAAAATATGTTCTTTATCTGAAGTCTAGTCTGGTAGATTTACTGATATACTTTATTACAAGCATAATTATTGTACCTATAATTATAAAACATTCTTTGGTTCCGGGGACATTTTATTTTATCCTCCTGGTCATAGTTTGCAAAGTTAGATGTATAGCTAATCTAGAAACACAGTCCTATAAGACATCAAACCCAAGTCCGATTCATAAAATTAGTCTTATAGTAGTTCTAGAATTTACTGTGTGGTATGAAAACTCGTTTTAAATTTGTGGAATTGTCAGACCAAAATCTTTTTGCTTTTAAAACTTGCTATTATGGTACCTAAGAACAGTTTTTTTCAATTAATTTATTTTTTCTTTTCAGTCTTGTATATAAGTACACAGAAGAGGAGGATGTGAAGACACGAAGAGTTGTACACCAAGTACAATACTTTTCATTCATACTTGGATCTATATTTTATGAAGTTTTTGGTTCTTTTGTGATATAATTTGTCCTATTTCATAATAGTTGGTGATTTTTCACTGACATGTGGGTAACATATATGTATAAAATTGTGGATTTAATTATAAAGAGTTCTTTCATATTTAAGTTTCAGTCATTTTCTTTTATTGGTATGTCAGTGTGCAGAATGCAAAAAGAATAAAAAAAACAAAAAAGAAAATCTATTTCTCCCTACACGATTTTTAACTTAAATTTCAAGCAGTCATTTGATTTGATTGCTTTCCTTATGCAGCTGACTAAAATGATATGTATGATAATTATTAAAACATTTTAGAGATATCCTTATTTATCCCATCCCCTTCTATTTGCCATACAAAATACTTGCGTGAAAATGTTCTATAAAGGCATGTGGTTTCATTCTGAGGCTGAAAAAGGCCCATGCGGTCAGTAGTTCAGTCTCTGGTTCAGTCGCCTGGATAGAAAATAGAAATGGGGATCTAACCGTGGCATTGCCACAAAAGGAGTGGGAATCCGAACTGAGTTGGAGAAAATCTGAAAGTTACCAATATGCCAGTTGGGTGAAAATGTTCCATTTATGCCATGTCTGTCCGCAGTCATCTTGTGTCTCCTCCTGTGCAGTTAGACCTGTTAGATTTTCTTTCTGCCTCGCAGGAGCATTGGCGTCAATGTCATTCTCTCATTTATGAACATAGTAGGGGAGGAGCCATTCCTGTACATCTGTCTGGCAGTCATTTATTTAGATTAAAGCAAAGCCTGGAGTTTGTAAACTTATGTGGGTCCCAGTTGCTAAACTGATTGGGGAGGAATTTCTCCTCACTCTTGCTTAGGGAGGGGCTTTCAGGATGCCCTTCTCTCAAACCTGAGCTGTGTTTGAGTGTGACGTTGTCCAGCAGCAGAGCACCGAGCATTCATGTTGCTTGGCACAAGGCCGCCCCTCTGTGTTATGTGACTCCTGCTGAGAGGGTTTTCTCAATTTATTAATGAGATTTCCACAACCCTGCTTTTTTCTCTGAACAGTTTATGCTGTCTCTAGGAACAACAGATATATCTGGGCCCTGTGGTTGAATGAACACCAGACAATTGTGTGAACGTTGTATTGGCCTTCCTCTTCCCTCCCACCCCAGTCTAAGCAGCATTCCTCTTCTAGAAGCCAGTGGTGTGATTTTAAACAATTGCCTGGTTGAAGGGTGTGGGGGCAGGATAGGGAAGGAGGGAGGAAAGGGGTGATGCTGGTCTGAAGAGGTATATGTGGCATTTTGTCTTATTTTAAAGATCACAGAGTAATTGGAAACAATTATTTTTTAATTAATAACTCGGGAAAGGTGAACAGAAACATTTTACAGGATTTTGCTGTGTGCACACCATAAATAAAACACTTAATACTTTGCTTCAATAATTTATCACTTCTTGACAGGGGCTTGAAAAGGGTCCAGTCTGTAAGTACAAATCACCAATTTGCCCTTATATAAATGACTTTTTTAAGGAGAAAATGGATGTCCCTCCAAGTGGAGCATACATGTTCTCATTTGTTTTGTAGAACATGTGGGCTGCCGGGTTACTGTGTCTCTTCATTCACTTACATCAGCTGCTTTTAAAAGCAATTCCACTGTTATCTCCCACCAATCTGTGGCATCCTGTTTTTGCTAACTTCTTCCCTGCCCTCCTTTCAGTGTATGTCTTTAGTTTCCCCTCGCCGTCTCTCTATTTTAATAGCTCTATGGTGGAGTAGTGTTTTTAACCCTGGAACTACTTTTCATCAAGATCGACTTTGGGAAATGCTACCATTTTTAAGGTAGTAAAGGACTGTATTACGCACTTGTACCAACGCAAGTTGTCCCCTGTGTATACCTTCCAAAGTAGAACCATGAAGCAAAGTGTAAATGCTAAAATTACCTTTTTCTGTTTTTTTTTATAATTTTATTTATTTATTTATTTCCCCCAAAGCCCCAGTAGATAGTTGTATGTCATTGCTGCACATCCCTCTAGTTGCTGTATGTGGGACGCGGCCTCAGCATGGCCAGAGAAGCAGTGCGTCGGTGCGCGCCTGGGATCCGAACCCGGGCCGCCAGCAGCGGAGCGCGCGCACTTAACCGCTAAGCCACAGGGCCGGCCCACCTTTTTCTTAAATGTAGTTTCCTAGAGGTCAGTGAATGATTTCCAATTGCATTGTAGCAAAGACATTTGTTCTAGGTTGAAGAATTTTTCACTTGAGAAAATATATTTTCCCTGTCTCTCTGCCCTCAAACCCTGGCTTCCACGCTCTTTCTCTTGGGCTGTGACAAAACAGAATGTTTAGTGAGAAACAGAAAATTGTGCTTGATTTTTTTTTTAGACTATCTGACTTCATGTTCTGTTTTGGTCTTCTGAGCTATTCCTTGGCTAATCTTCCAACAAGTTGAATTGATTCTTACTTTAAAACTGTTTATCCCAAAACAGAGCTGTTGACAAGTACAAATACAGATGGCAGACATGTGGTATGATTTTCATGTTCTTGTCTTAGCATTCAATAAGGGAATGTTATTGAGAGATGGTTTACATCTTAAGCTTTTTTATTCAGGGCAACGTGGAGTGCATACTGGGAGTGTTTAATTATGTGACAAATAGTAACAAATGTTTAAGGGATTTCCTTAAGGTCTAAAAGCTCGGCAGCGTTGACTTGGTGGGTATGGTTTGTCACCCCAGAGGCTATAATAATCTACTTTATAAGGATAGAAGCAACTTCTGGGGGAAAAAATTGTCTTTGATAATCACACTGACTTACGAGTGACCTTAGTACAGCATTGCAGGCTGAAGGGTCAGTCTTCTCCTTTCCTGTGGACCGACACTGACCTTTGTGCTCAGAACAGATGATCTTCAGAGTATTGGCTTGCTCTCCCATTCAGAGGCAAATCCCAACCCATTCTGTGGCCAAGGCTATTCTCCACAGCCAAACTACCTTAACCATTCTTCTTCTTTCCACAAAAAGAAATTGTTGGTGAAAGGAAGACAAACTACAGTTTTGTCTCCCATGACCTTGTTTCTGCACTCAACGGCATGTCTCTGACTGCCCTGACTAAGATTGCCCCTGATGGATGTAGAGCTAGACTCCACCCAAGAGTTGCAGGGTTAGTGCTGACCTCTCTGAGCTCTGAATATCTAGCAACTACTTTCATTCCAACAGCTGCTGCCAGTTTGTCCCAGTGCATGGCCGTGCAACCCCGAGTGTCTCTCTTGTTGGCCGACCAGCTTTGACTCACCAGTTGGAGTCCAGTTAGACAAAGTGGGGGCAAGACTGCACAAGTGGACAGGCAAGAGCGGTACATGCCGAGTGACAGGACAGTGGAGGTGACCTTAACTGATACCTGCTCTGCTCCTCTCTCAGCCTGCTTGCCTCATCTAGGAGGAGGGGGAGGTGGCCAAATAGTGGGGATTTGAGAAAGTGGTAGCAGAAGTCAGTTTAGCATTTATTGCATAACTGTAGGTAGGCACTGTGCTAGGCCTTGTGGGGGACAAGGAAGTAAATATGACCCTGTTCATGCTCTCTGAACTGAGTTTGTAGGTTTGGGTATTTATGGGAGAAAGTGATGCTGTTCATCCTTTTTTTTCTTTAATTGGGCCAAAATTTTGAGAATTCTTTTTAAAATCTGAACACTTTAGATGGATTTGATAATCTCAACTGTATGTTCATATCTTGAAATTTCAGATAACCTCAGGACTAGATAATTTTGAAATCTGATTATCTCCATTTATCTATTTATCCTCTTTGCCCACAGGCCCATGTGGTTCAGCCTCCTGTTTTTATACTCTTTTTTTCCCCATCTAGCAAAGGCCAGATTTTCTGTTTTGATTCATCTGTCTTATTGAAAGATTTTCTTTAGTAGTAATTTCAGAGTTATAACAGATAGAAAGTGGACATATTCTAGGATCTTCATAAAATCGTAAAACACTGGAGCAGTTGGGATAGACTAGTTTTAAAAGTCTTGTTTACAAAATGTTCAAATCCATATGGACTTCATTAATTCCAAGTTTTATATGGCATGGATGCTGGTGGGTTTGGCAAAATATGGTACCAATAATTTGGATTAAAGGAGAAGCCAGTTTGTGAAAAGTTGGCATAAAATGATTTTAGAGAAACTATTATACTACCATCATGTGCATATAGTGTTCCAAATCAGTATTCAGTGTTTATATCAAATAGAAGTCCTACTGAACTTGCAATAATGAAGAAAAAATTAAAAATTTGTAATCAGCATGTTGATTGGATGTTGCTAGGACACAGGACAACTTTTTTTTTCTCCCAAGTGGTGTGTCAGTCATAAACAACCCCCACATCTCAGTGGTTTGAAACAACAAGTGATTCTCACTCATTCTCTACATCCACAGGGGCTGATAGGTGGAACTCTGCTGATTGTAGTCATGTGGAGGTCCAGGCTGAGGGTAGCAGCACCTTATGTTTCTACCATCTCTACGTGATTCAAGGCTTGGTGCTGCAGGGGAAGGGCATAAAGAGTCATGCCCTGGCTCTTAAATGCTTTTGCTTAGGAGTGACACCAGTCATTTTCACTCCATTTTATTTATTTATTCATTCATTCATTCATTTTGCTGAGGAAGATTCACCCTGAGCTAATATCTGCTGCCAATCCTACTCTTTTTGTGTGTGAGCTGCTGCCACGGATGAGTGGTATAGGTCCACGCTCGGGGACTGAACCCAGGCCGCTGAAGTGGAGCATGCTGAACTTAACCACTAGGCCACCAGGACTGGCCTCACTCCATTTTATTAATCAAAGCAAGTTTCATGGTCTGCTTTAAGTTTCCAGGAAAGTGTAATCCTTGTATGGACCCAGAAGTAAAGAAAACCGGAAATATTAGTAAACAATGGTAATATTTACCACAGTATGTGTATTAGGGTTCTCTAGAGAAACAAAACCAATAGGAAGTGTGTGTGTGTATATATATATAGAGAGAGAGAGATTTATTTTAAGGAATTGGCTCACACGATTGTGGAGGCTAGGAAGTCTAAAATTTACAGGGTTGGCAGGTGGCTGGAGACCTGGGGAGAAGTTGCAGTTCGAGTCTTAACGGCAGTCTGCTTGCAGAATTTCTCCTGGGGGGATCAATCCTTTTCTATTAAGATCTTCAACTGATTGGATGAAGCCCACCCATATTGTGGAGGGTAATCTGCTTTACTCAAAGTCTGCTGATTTAAATATTAATCTCGTCTAAAGAGTACACTCACAGAAACATTTAGAATGTTTGACCAGTAACTGGGTACCGTGGCCTAGCCAAGTTGACACATAAAACTAACCATCACAGTATGTTAACCGTATCCTTTGCATTATAAATTTTTCTTTCAGAAAGTAATAAGTATACCCAAATACAAAACTGCAAAGTCTCAGACTTTTATTGCATCGAAAAGAGAATCGTTTCTCTGTGAAGACAGGTGGAAGGACCTGTATTCCTGATGCCTTAATCACTTCTTCATTAGATTCCCAAAAACAAAGTAATTAGTTCCTTCTGTGGTTTCAGAAGCTGGGTCTGGGTAGATTGCTTTGGTTTGGTTTTGTTGGTGCAGGATAACTTACAAAGTCCCAGTTCGTAAGATATTTCTAGATTTAAAAGAAAATGTAGAAGATAATAAAAACATTTCCATAGGGCAGGTTAGCATTATCTCAAGCCAAACAACTATGTGTTCTGTCCACTGATTGTGGAGATGTGGTCAGGGAGTCTTCAGTATACATCAGAACCATGCTCTGTGCAAACTGCTTCAGAGGCACAGCGGGTGTTATATCTAAAACTCAACCTTATCACTTTCGTACATTAGCTTTGCATGGCTCTCACCTTCCACTGTATCTAAAACTCTACAAGTATCTATGTCCTGAGAAATTGAATGTGCTGCCCGTCTTGTTCAAAGATGTCCTGTTAGTAGGACCTGATCTTCGAGTTTGGGAGAGCCTGCTTCCCTCTCTGTCTGAGTTCCCCTGGCACGAGTACGGCTGCAGAGATTTCTGAGATGACTTCCCCAGGTTGGGAGTGCAGTAGAGGCTCCACCTGGGGTCAGACCTCTGCCCTGATTTCATTAGCCAACTAGGCTAATCCTCACAGGCTCCCTTTGCGGTCACTGAACAAGGTAGTCCCCTTTTCCAGGTGTGGAAACCTGAAGCAAAGAAGTTAAGTGACTTGCCCTGGGTCGCTTGGAGTTGCTGCAACTGGAATAATAGTTCCCACTGCTGTTTGATCAGGCTCTTAAGTGCTGAGCGCCATTGATTCTTTGCTAGTGTGCATTTAATCAATAAATCAATTTTCTCTTCTATTCATCTTTCTAGTAGTCGCAATAAGAAGGTCCCAAGGTGTGCACACAGACTGCTGTCCTCTACATTCAAAGATGATGTTGCTTGCTGACAGTGATTTGTTATCACTTTGCTTGGGTGTGACAGGAAAGATCAATAGGCGGCCATCAGCCCATTACACACTGGCCAATGTAAAAACTGCCCCTCGGCTTGTGTCTGCAGGCAGTTTGCAGAATCGTGCATTTTTTTGCGATGACTGTCTCTTAGAATTTGTTTTTCCCCTGGATCCCCCTAATCCTATTTACCACATGACAGGCTGTTTCCCAGCAGACCTTTGCTGCGTCTTCGTGTTAGAAGCTGCGTCCTCAGACCCAGTAAGTACATGAGAGAGAAATGGAGACAGGCCATGTGTGACTCTGTGTGTCACCTTTTCCTCCTCAGCCAGCTCTGCACCCCAACTCTGAGCACATGTGGGGCTTAACTTAAAATCCAACCAGGTCATGTTGTGTTTCCTGTTAAATACATTTTAGTTGATAAGTTTACTTGTGACTTCTCTTTTGCTGTTCTCCTTGTCATTTTTCAGTTTATTATGAAACTGTCTTTTAAATAACTTTTTAAAAAGCTTTTCATTTAACTGATCGCTTTCAGAACTGTGAGGAAAAAGTCCAGGATGTCAAGAGATGTAGTAGGTCGTGATCAAAATGTTCTATTGTGTTTACATTTTGGGGAAAAAGGGAAATACCTATTTTAAGAAGTATTTAAAGTAGAGAATGGGTGAGAGGTTGAGAGAGAATAGACACTTTTGCCCCAGTTAGAACTGTGTTTTCCTAAATGAATCTGTTTTAGGCTGTTCAGAGAAATGAAAGTATTGTTTTAACTGCAAGGAAAACTAAGGTAAATAATCAAGTCATCAGGCAGAGGATTTAAAACCATTCTTTTTATTAAAAACCGATGCAGACTTTTAATATGAATACTTTTGTTATTGTCATTCAATTCCCTTTAATGAAGTGAAACTTACCCAGAACTAACACATTCTCTTCTTCCTTCCATCTTTCCTCTTCTGTTTTCTGGGAGAGACCAGCTTTTGGACTCCGTAGTTCCTATTCCCGACACCATCCCTCTCTAATTATACAGGCATTATTTCTCTCCAAGTTGCCTTATTCTGAATTTCATGTCAATCTCTTTGTTATTTTAGCAAGCTGACCCTTCCTCAAGCTTTCTGTGTGGAGGTGGAGGGGGTGTGCTAAAGTCACTGTTGGATTTCAGTGGAAGCAGGACTCACACCAGAGTCAGTGACTCCTGGGAGGGCGGGTGGGTGAACGTCGCTGACCCAGGTGCTGTAGAAATTTAACAAAACATGAAGAAAGAGGTTCCTATCTGGCATGTGTATGTGAGAGACACATTACTCCAGTTTAAATTGGAAACAGTGAGGAGACTAGATGACCTTTAGAGCCATTGTAGGCTGGAAGCTCCTTGAGGGTAGGGCTGTGTTTTGTTTGGCGTTTTATTTCCAGTGTCTGAAGATGTCTGGCACATTGGTGTTTGTTTGCTGTCTTCCTGCTGACAAGTAACCACACAGAAACAATCCTGACACCCTTGAATAATTTACCTAGGTTTTTGGCAAGCATTTTTGCTTCCAGATAGACCTGCTCTCATCCTCAGCATCAGGCCCATTATTATTATTATTATTATTATTATTATTATTTTTATTGATTTATTTATTTTTTTCCCCAAAGCCCCAGTAGATAGTTGTATGTCATAGATGCACATCCTTCTAGTTGCTGTATGTGGGACGCGGCCTCAGCATGGCCGGAGAAGCGGTGCGTCGGTGCACGCCCGGGATCCGAACCCGGGCCGCCAGTAGTGGAGCGCGCACACTTAACCGCTAAGCCATGGGGCCGGCCCCATTATTATTATTTGCAAGTTTGAAAATACTGGCAAAGAGGCAAATTACAATGCAATGGGAACCTTAATTTTCCAACATCTCCTGGAAGTTCATTCTGCTACAAGACCATCTGACGCATTTTTGGCTTGCCTAGCTGATGGTTTCGTTGCTTAGAAAGCAGAAGAAACACCAAGGAGGGCTGATACTGGATTCATAAGGAGGAGATGCTCACCGACAGGGAAGTGATGGGAATTTGGGAAAGTGACTTTGTCATTCTGGTATGGGTACCAGGGAATAAAATAAAGTGTAGTCAGACTCTATCCCAGACTTTAGGAAGGCAGATATCAAAAAGTTCAGAGAAAACCTTGTCTTGTGGGAAGAGACTCCAGAAATTGAGGAACCTTTGTCAAGTTTCTTCCTGTACACAGACTCCAAAGAGAAAGTAAAAGTTTGGCCTTCAGAGAGTTCCACATCATAATGACAACAATAGCTAACATGTATTCAAGGCTTCCTTTGTGCTGGCCACTCTTCTAAGCTCGTTACAATTCATTCAATCTTCACAACAACCCCATGAGATAGGCATTGTTATTCCTCTGGCAAATGAGGAAATTGAAGCACAAAAAGGAATTGCTCAACATCACCCAACTAGGAAGTGGCAGGGGTGGGATTTAAACCCAGCAGTCTGGTCCAGAGACTTCAAACCATCTCCTGAATGTGTCAAGAAGCCCAGACCCCCCAAATGAACCGAGGCTTTTCAGAATAAAGTGAACAACGAAGGGTAGGCCCACTTGTTAATGAGGGTAGCATGGTGATAACAGGTGGCAAGAAGACCAGGCTACTCAGGTCTCATTCTGTTTCTTCATTAATCTCCAAGCTGAAAACATTTCTAGGAGAGAAACAGAATCCGCCAAAATACAGAAGACTGTAGCTCCTCCAAGTTAATTCCAGTGGCATTGAATTACATCCTGCTGCACAAAACAATGTGTAGGTGACACTGAGGAAACACTGTTGGGAGACTGTGAGATGCAAGAAAATGAGAGATGAGCAAGTGCCCTGGTTAGAAAAAAGAAGAAGAAAAGCTTAGGGAAACACCAGACCAGTGAACTTGATGTTAAAACCTTGAAATTCTCAAAAGAATTAGAAAAAGACTTAGGAAAAAAGGGAGTGATTTTTAGGAGGCAGTAAGTGTTCACATGAAGAAGTGTATCAAGACCACATAATATTGAATCAGTATGGTGTCTAGACTACTAAACTAGAGGAATACAACCATAACATCATCATCGTTGCCATCAATGTCATCCTGGCTAACGGAGCAGTTTCTGTGTGTCAGGCACTGTCTAAGGCACTCAGCATATATCTTTTAATCCTCAGAACCAACCACCATATGTCATAGTTATGATATCTCTTAATCTTAACACATTGAACAAAATTTCTTAACTTTGTGGACAAAAATAAAATAGAGTCATTGTTAGTAAGATTGGAGGATTTGTAACTGATTCTTGGAAAAAGAAAAAGAATTAAGTGCACACAAACAGCTGTGTGGACAACCAAAAACAGCAGTCTTCTGTTCTTAGTTCTGTTCAGTTTAATATTTTCATCAATTATTCAGGTAAAGGAATCAAAGCTTCTTCAGATGATGTGGTAGAGGTAGGGACAGATAATATTAGGAATAGAATCAAGAGTGGAAAAGCTCAATAAGCTAGAATAAGAGAATGAAAGCAAAAACTGGAAGCAAAAAGTACTTCAGTTTAGGGTTTTGGGGTATGTTTTTTTTAAGCTACATAACACAGCTTGGGGAAACCCAGAATTATTGGACTTCGTTGTTGGAAGGAATTTTTGGTCTTCTAGCTCACCCAAGCAGTCCCACTAAATAGTTCTCTAGTCCGGTGTTTTTCACTCTGCATGATATGGCATGAGAGATGAAATAGTGAATAGTGAAATAGTGAATAGTGAAAAGTTTCGTGAATAAAGGTCAACATTTTTAAAAAGTAAAATACAGGGGCCAGCCCGGTGGCGCAGCAGTTAAGTTCGCGTGTTCCACTTCAGTGGCCTGGGGTTTGCCGGTTCGGATCCTGGGTGCGGACCTGCTCACCGCTCATCAAGCCATGCTGGGGTGGCATCCCATATAGAAGAGCTACAACAACTCTACAACTATGATACACAGCCATGTGCTGGGGCTTTGGGGAGGAAAAAAAGAAAAAGAGGAAGATTGGCAACAGATGTTAGCACAGGGCCAATCTTCCTCAAAAAAAAAAGTAAAATAGAAAAAAAAATCAAAATGCACCATTTATAGTAATTATTAGTATTACTGTGTTAGACTTTTGTTTCCATTTTATCCTTGGTTGTGTATGCACTTGGTGGTGGTATTATATTTTCTACTATAGATTGTGGTCAAAAAATTTGAAAGCCACTGCTGTGGGCAGTTCTTAAATACCTTTCTTTCATTACTTCACTAATAGACACTATCTATGGGGAAACCTGAATTTTTATACTTTGTGCAGATATGACTCATAGGAAGATTTTTTTCTTTTGATATTGAATTTAAATTTGTCTCACTGTAGCTTGAACGCATTGGTTATGTCTCAGCCCTGCCACATACTGGCAGATAATTTGATCTTGCTCAAATTATTTTACATCTTTAATCCAAAATATCCTAATCTGTAAAAATGGAAATATTACTAAAAACAAAGCAATAGTACTTTCCAAACCTAATATGATAGTAAAATCTATTTTTTTTTTTGTAAGAGAAGGCACTTTAAAAACTCTGAAGGTTTTACAAATGTTATTCCTTTATAACCCTTGGACAAGCCTAATCTTTTCTCGTCAACTCTTCAGCTATTTGAAGACAGCTATCATGAATCTTCTCCCCTCAAGAAACTCCCTGTCTGTTCAACTGCTCTTGAGCAATTCACGGTTCAGAGTCTACAAACGCCTCTGGTCACTCTCTTCTAAATGCACTCCCATTTGTATGTGTTTATTCTGTTTTATTTATTTTCTCATGTATACTCATTTTAAAGTAAGGCTGCAACATGAAAAAAGATACGCAAGCAATGGAAATAGCAGTGTTGGCGGAGGAGCTTATTAATTATTACTTTGCTGTTTCAAAAATTATTTTTAATATTGGTATATACCCATCTTCCATGGAAATAAAGCAGGATGCCTAGAATCCAATTCCATATGGGGACTAGTAATCTCAGAGTATAATGGGAAAATTATATCCCTTGTTCAGGAGACAAAATTGCACTAAAAAATTTTTTTGTTTTGCTTTTTAATGATGTGTTTTCAGCTTAAAACTCTAAACTTTTTTATTATTTTTATTTTTCTAATGCCTGCTGCTCAGCCATATCTCCTCCATCTTGGGTTTATGCCATTGGTTTTTTTCTGACCTAAGTAAAGCACTTAACATTTGTCCTAGTTTAATTTCATCTTGTTAGATTCAGCTCATTGCTCTAGCCTGTCCAGATCGTTTTTCATCATTATTCTGTCTGCCTGCTCCTCCCAGCGGCTGGTCACCCACAGGCCAGAGTTGCATGCCCGCTACACCTTCCTCTCACGGCCTTAAAGGGAAGGAGCCACAGGAAGCCCTTGTCCAGGTGGCATGATGGAGCTGACAGTCAGCGTCCTTTAGGGAAGTCCTTTAGCCAATTTGGAATCCTTCTTGTTGTCCTTCTGTGATTGTAGCCCATTTTTTTCCCCTATAGTCCATAAAGATGATGAGAAGTAAGCAACTAATTATATTTACCTTTTTTACTTAGCTGCCAGGAAGCTCAGAGCCTGGGACAATCATCTATTTTCAATAGGTCTAAGCCATTCAAAAATTCGTAGAAAGAAAATAACAACACATGTGGAAAAGCTTTTTTCCCAAAAATGATGTATTTATATAATATATGTAATTTTAAGGAATTTGGCTATATAAAATAAATCCTACTTGGGACTGTTTTGTATCTTGTATATTTCAAATTGTTATTTCTATACACATAACATAGAAAAGCAAAACATATTAAGGGACTGCCATATTTGAATTTTGTTTAAACTTAAAATATGTTCAAATAATATTTTCTGCTTAACTCTCGATCCTTCAGTAATACATGTGTGAATTTGGCTTTGGGAGAACAATACAGGTGCTTTGGTGAGAGGAGTAATACTGATGTTAGCAAAGACATCCCTGTTCCTCAGTCTTGTGAGATAAGCGAGTAAGTCGGCATCAGGTTTAGTGAAATGATGGAGATAAAGTGGTATCATTGACTTGACCTATGGTAGACCTTCTGTTACACTTTTAAGGGTGCTGTTGCCACGTGGATTTTGCTCGCTTCACTGTAGCATTTTTATGTGAAGGAAGAATTAAGCACTGGCCTGGGAATTGGGAAGTCTGCTGTTTCTCCAGCTTTCCTAGACTGCTCTATGGTTGAAAGCAAATGAGTACGTTTCTCCACAGTGCCTCAAACTGACGAAGATGTGGACCACCCTCACATATTAGAGGTGTGTGCAGAGGACACACGTCAATAATTCAATAATGATGCAGGGCATTTTGCTCTCATGAGCTCTGGCTCAGACCCCCAGTAGTAACTGCAGGTGTAGGATTGAGGGGCCAGGGGCCTAACTTCTGCTGTTAACAGGAAGCCAGTGAATGAGGCCTGTCAGTTTTAGGTGTCTGCTTAGTAGAAGAAAGGGCCGTTGATAACAGAATGTGACAGAACTACAGCTGCTTTGGGGAAAATACGGACCCAGCTCTGGAGTAGAGAGTCATAAAGCAAAAGAAGAAATTTGTCCTGCAGAAATGGTCTATAAAAGTGAACTAGAGAATCATTTTCAGAGTGTAGTCTTTGTCAGTGCATTGAAAAATATTTAAAAAGTAGAAAAAAAAATTTTGATGAAGAAATCTGACGTTCAAAAATTTTGGTATTTTCCCCGTTGCCAAGGGAAGGCGGGGGCTAATCAAACAATTTGCTTCTTCGTGATGCAGAAAAGCTAAGTGGTTTGGATGGCTTCTATAAAGGAGAATAAACCCTGTTTGTTGTGACTATTCCTGTGATGGGAGATAAAGGGCAGTGTGAAGGGTGAGAAAATGAACAATGATACTTAGGTAACTCAAACATAGTGCTGCATCCTTTATTTTAAAAAGAGAGAGAAAAGGGAAAAAAGAAAATATATCCTGAGAATTTTTAAATGTTCTTTTATTTGAGAAAATCTGCCATAGATAGAAGGAAGGAAAAACACTTGTTCAGCATTTAGGACTCCTGAAGTCCGGTTACACCGCGATGGCTTTTATCTGCATGCTGTGACTGTGTAGGTAGGTTTGCCGGGTGGACATGCAAGGTCTTCAGTGAGGGGAGGTTCTAGCTAGGTGTCCTCCTTACCCTGAGTAGCCTTCTAAACCCTGGTCCCTGAAGTAGGAAATTGAGGCCTCGCCCCCTGCCCTTAATTTGCTATTTAGAACCATCACAACCCACTCTCTCTATTTCTGTTTTCTTGAACATCTGGAGGCAGTTGTAACAGTACAGAGGTTAGGAGCACAGGCTCCAGAGCTCCTCTGCAGGGGTTTACAACTCAGCTCCTCCACTTATCTTAACTTTTCTGTGCCTCAGTTTCCTCATCTGTGAAGTGGGAGGTGTTTTGCAGGTCGTTGTGAGGCTTAGATGAGTTCATACAAGTAAAGCGTTAGATGTGTGCCTGGCACATAGTAAGAACCCAATAAATGGAAGCTATTATTCTTACTTCCCTAGAAACGTAGGAACAAGGATGATGAAAATAAATGAAAAGCATAAAGTCCCCTGAACAGAGAGATGCACGCACCTTGATCTTCCGTAGCTTCTTGTCTATGCTAAATTATTTAACAGATGACTTACGATGAGTGTGGTGCTGTGCTGTGCATGGGAGCTAAGCCATTTTAAGATGATTCCTATTCCCAGGGGTTTAGAGCTAGGTGGATATGAAAGACAGCACACACAAAGCCCATCTGTTGCCATGCAGAGCAGTGCGTGGGACCAAGTGCCCACATGAGGATAAGGAGTGTACGTGGAATGGGATCCTAAAAAGATGCTACAAAACAGTCATTTATGTAGAAGTCTCCAGAATTATTTCAAGACTGATCTTTCAGACTAATTTCTGGCATCCAATCACAAGCTGTGAATGTTTGGTTTTTGAAAAGGGAAAAGGAAATTCTTAAGCCCCCAGAACCCCTTTTCTGTACTGCTGTAATAATATGTGATTATGTCTCTCCTAATAATTTATCTCATTGTTTGTGATAATTTGCTGATGCATTAGTCTCCAGTACCAGCCCTGGAGAGGCAGACACAGTGTGTTATTTATCTTTATATCCCCAGCCCTGAGCACAGGGCCTGCACGTAGTAGGCCTTTAGTAAAGGTTGGCTGAAGGAATTAATGACTGCTGAGTGCATTTTCAGCATATCTAACATCGAATGCCACCAAATTCCCTGTTTCAGGTGTAGGGTATATTATTTGTTCAGGCTTTCTAAATACCAGTCTTTTTTTAAAACCCCTCCTTTGCCTACATACAAACAGTCTCCAAATCTTACTGATTCTTCTTTTACTTCCATTTACTCCCATCCACATCACTGTCTCCATCACCCTGCGTCAGATACGCCTCATTTTATTTCTGGGTAGTTACAACAAACACGACGTGTTCCTTCTGCATTCACGCCTTTGTTCCAGCTCTCCTTCCTGCTTTGAATGTTCTGACACCCCTCTCTGTCTGTCCAAACCCATGTAACCTCCAGGATCAACCATCTTTTCTTGCTCTTGGTTGAAGTATCCCTCTCTGCTCTAAATTCTGGTAGCCTGACTTTTTTCTCCCTTCTGTTAAGAGCTTTCGTTTATTGCTGTGCCTCACTATGCTAGTACATCTAGTCCCTACAACATTCTTGTGAGAACTCTCATAGTGTCCCCAGTTTACGGATGGGAAAAAGGAGGCTCACTAACCTTAATGAACTTGTCTTGTTCTTTAACAGGGAGAATGGAGGAGAGGATAATTGGGTAGAAAAAGAGCACTAAATCATTCTTTTTTTTTAATGGAAGAAAGTGCACGGTAGCATGGAGAATGAAGCAAAAGTCAACAGGTCTGCTAAATGTACATAAATGTCCATTGATTTCTCATTTTTAAGTAAATTAAAGTTGAGTTTGAAAAAAATTGTGAGAATTTTTCTCTTTTCTTACACAGATTGTCCCAGCACTCCAGAAATCTGTAGGCTTAAAAAAAAAATTAGGTAATTATTAAAATACTCAATACAATAATGATGCTAGAATAGCCAATGTCTGTGTAAAAACACTAGTCAATTTCAGTGGAACTTCGTGACCAAGGCATGAAAAAGGGAAAAAGGCTGTTAACGAGTTACCAAAGGTCATGCTCCATTTCCAGAGACCTCTGAAAATAAAGAAAATGTCCAAGTGTCTGCTGGAGTTAAGGACCCAGAGACGGGACTTGAATAGTGAGCTCTGTCAACCTGCTGGTCCTTCCTTTCTGAGGATTCAATGGGAGTTTGCAGAAACTTGTTCAAAGTTGGCTCCTAAGCCAGGAGTGATGCAGGATGGTGTGGATGCTGGTAATACGTGCCAGCATACCGTTATGACTGAAATAAAACTTGAAGAATATGTATAGTTCTCTAGCTGGAAGAAATTCAAGAGATTATTTAATTCAAACCTTTCATTTTATACCTGAGGCAACCCAGAGAAGTTAAGTGATTTGCCAAAGGACACAAAGCTTCTGATTTATAACCATAAAACCCACCACAAGACTTTTCCTTTGTTTGACATTAATGTGACTGTTCCAGTCAGGGCCATGCGATGTTAATGTAACGCTTTAGTCACGTTAATATATCAAGTCCAGCCTAATTGCTAGTGTGAAGTGACGCAAGCAGGTTCAGTCAAAAACCAATGTTTTCTCACTTTTCCGGTGCACACGCTGGGCCTACTTCACATTGGAATGGGGGCGTGGATCAGAATGCCAGTGGAGCCCGGGATGCGCCATGCTCTCTCTCTTGCTCTCTCTCACATTCACACTCTTTCGCCCTGTCTCAGGGCCGCGTGCACAGAACCCTCTCCTCTCTTTGCGTGGGCTGTGTCATCTGTAGCTTAGCCAGCTATCTCCTTCCCCAAACAAAACATGTCTGAGCCCTTCCTTTGTATCAAACTCCATGCTAAGAGCTAAGTGCTTATTATTTACTACCTCATCGAGACTTCACAAGAACTTTGGGAGGCAGGTACAAGAATTACAGTGATCCTCATTCTGTAGATGAGGTTACAGAGGTAGTCGGTGGGAGAGCTGTGGTGAGAGACCATGTCTACCACAGCCTGAACTCTGTGACCTCCGGCAAGTTATATAAACACTGAGACTCAGTTTCCTCACCTGTAAAATGGGATAATAATAGTTGGGACCTCATAGTGTTGTATTAATGAGGTAACTTACTAACTGGTTGACTAGCTTTGTGGAGAGTGGCATGGGGCATGCTGCCGGCTCAGTGGAGGCTGTGGGTGTGGCAGGCAATGAGGGTCATGTCTAGGATGAGGCGTCCTCCTGGTTTCTTTGACCAATCAGTCATGGTGAGGAGAGTTGTCATATGGTATATAAGGGCTCTTCCAAGGGCTGAAATCTGGGCAGATTCTCTAGAGCAGTGTCTCCAGGCCTTAATGCGCCTATGAATCCTCTGGGGAGCTTGTTAAAATGCAGAAACCAACTCAGTGTATCTGCAATGGGGCCTTGAGCTTCTGCATTTCCAACCAGCTCCTAGGTGATGCTGATGCTACTGGTCCATGGACCACAGTTTGAATAGTGAGAGTCTATAAGGAGTTGTAGTCAGGGCATGTAGTAAAAAGAAATCAATACATTCCTTTTATTCTAGAATGTTCTCCATTCTTCACTGCCAGGAAAAATTCTGCTCACAGATGCAGTTCCCATGTAACCTCTGTGAAACTTTTTTGGGCTCTTATAGAGTTAATCTCATGTAACTCCTTTATGATAAATGACTTATCATTTGCCTAATAGTTACTTGGGTATATTTGTCACCTCCATTTTTTTTTATTGTATTTTTTCATTTCTGTACAGTAAAATTCACTTTTTGGTGCACAGTCTATGAGTTTTGACAAGCTCATACAGTTGTGTAACTACCACCACAATAGATCCAGAACAGTTCCATCACCCCAAAAATTCCCTCAAGTGCCCTTTGTAGTCACTCCTCCCCACAACCCCTGCCCCCAACAACCACTGACCTATTTCTGTTCCTATAATTTTGCCTTTTTCAGAATGTTATACAAATGGAATCATACACTATGTAAACTTTGGAATCTCCTCCATTTTGCTGTATTTATGGATTTGGGATAGCATCTAATGCATCTTTGTTTTTGCCCAAATAAATGCCTAGCACAAAGTTGGTGTTCAGATACTCGTATTGATAACTCTTATTGTAGTAGGTCAAATGTCCTTTCAGAAGCCTGCCATCTTTATCAATAAATCCCTGATGGGATGGTGCCTCTAGAAGCTTGGTGGTTTTATTGGTTTTGTAGTGATTTCCTAATTTGGCTGGTCTCAAGAATCTCCTGGGGTTACTACAGATTTCCAGGACTCTCTCCTGCAGATTCTGATTTCACAGGTCTAGAGAGAGGCCTGGGGAATCTCTACCAGTGCTTCTCAAATTTTGCTTGTATCAGAATCACCTGGCATGCTCGTTAAAGCACAGATTGCTAGATCCCACTCCCAGAGTTTCTGATTTGGTAGGTCTGGAGTGGGGTCCAGGAACATGCACTTCTAAGTGCTTCCAGGTGATGCTGATGGCGTGCTCTCTTTGAGAACCACTCGTCTACAGGCTCTGTGAGATGATCAGGTGTCTCAGGTGATTCTTATATTTATCCAAATTTGTGAAATCCAGCTTTAGTGCAATTCACTGGAGGAGTGTGCTGTGGTACTTTTTTGTACCAAACATTGCTCTCTGGCCATGGCATCAGTCCCACTGCACCAGGGATAACTTGTTCAGCCCACATTGCCTCAGAAGCAGAGAATGCTGAGATTTGATTCAGTCATTTTCCCCTTGGCAGGCAGACCAAGATGAAGGCATCCGGCTCCTGCTGAGGGTGCCGGTGCCAGTCGTGTGCAAAACCAGTTCCAGGTCTTTCTAGTTCTTCACGCGAGTTTAGACAAGGTTGATGTGGAAACTGTGTGAGAATGTGTATGTGGTCTTAGAGACAATCAGTGCGATTAAGGCTGGACTTGGACACGGAGCGAAAGTTCCTATGAATGCTGAGGATTAGCGGTAACAGCTGGTATCCTGCCCATTAGAGGAGAGACTGAAGGCAGAAGAAAAGACTTATTTAAAGGATGTGTCTCTGCAGCCCTGAGGGGGGATGCCGTTCCATCAAGCCTGAAGGCAAGTGTGCTCCGAGGTAAGTGGATGTTTTTCTGGGTTCAGGTAGACAAGGTGCTGGTGGGAAAGAAGGGGAAGGGTGGGATTTGCTGTGGCCATGGTCTGTGGGATGTGGCACTCACCCCCTTCCTCTGTAGGCATCTGTGTTTGATCTGCCTTTGGAGAGAGGAGACCACCTTCTGCCGTCAACAAGGGCTCGAGGGGCATTTTCTCTGTGGCCCTTCTGAAACAACGTGGGAAGGGGCGGGTCCCCGAAACTGAAAATATGCCTTTATAGCCCTCGTTCATTATCTCCTAATGTGTCTGGGAAGCTGTAGGAGTGCTCCCTTGTGGGGTAGAGGTTTTTGACTCAGTGCCTCATGGAAAGCAAACCTAGCAGAGAAAAGTATTATCTGAAAGACTCTGAAGACAAATCTAAGAGACCCAAGTTATGTTTTGTGTCTCCCTGTGTCTGGTCAGTGTAGAGAGTGGTGGTGTGTGAAGATAGGATGGGAGTATGGATTAGCTCCTCAGCCTACTGCTTTTATAGCTAGTTTCACTAAATTTTTACATTTTATTTTTACCTTTTAAAACCAGCTTATTAGAATGGAAGGCTGTTGTTGCCTTGCATCGCTCCTTAGATCAAAGTATTAGCAGAACTTTTAAAATACCTGTGCGTAGGACTATAAAAACAAACAATTTTTTAAAAATGCCTGACAGTCCTGAATATTTATTCAGAGAGCTTTTCCACCCGTCTTATTTGCTCTCTCTCTCACTTTATTTTCATCTGTGAACTTCTATACACAGTCAACTTTTAATTCTTTCTGTTGATGGGCATTAGAGGTGGCAAACAAAAATGAAATTTATTCTATAAATGTTATTTTATCCAATCGTTTTATTCTATTCCTGAGCCAGTTTTTTTTCTAGTATATTTAACAAGGTATAGAAGGGATTGGCTTGGGTATAACTTTCTCTGTTCATCTTCTCTGTGAAAAAGTAGTGAAATAACTAGAAACAGTCAACAGGAGAAAGGGCAAGGAGCTATCAAAGCATTGCAGATTTAACAATCACATTGAAATAATTGATAGTCGGCAGAAGTTTTGTAGCATTTAACCCCGGAATTTGCAACTGCAGAGATAATACGCTAATCCAAGCCGCCATGTGCCGAGCTGCCTGACCAAACGGGAATATTGGGGTCTCACTTCAGCAATAATATTTTATAGCTCACACTGCCCTTGGTATCGGCTTGTAAGGAGTTCACTGTAGGATACAAACATTTTCTGGTCTTATTTCCTTGACTTAATTATTAAATTCTCTCTTTAAAAAGAAGCAGCCTGGTCTTATGAGAAAATTACAAGAAGAGAGGGTTAAAACACAAAGGGTTTAGAAGTGAAACACTTCCTGCAGCCTGGCATGTCTTTTTGATCTTGACCTTGAGCGCTTGTGGTCTGGGGAGGCAGCACCAACCATCTCAGGTTTTAGGCAGTGTGGACTCAGGTCAGTCACATTCAAAAAGACGTCATATCCTTTTCTTAAGTAGCATCTGGATTGAAGCTGTCGTTTCTCATGACACAGGAAAGGGCAGGATGAGGGTCCCCGCCGCTCTCGCGGGCTGGGCTTGTGCCACCCTCTGCCTGGCTTCCTGCTCGTCTGCCTTTTCCCATGGTGCCGGCGTGGCGGCCTGTGAGGACATGCAGCCCACGCACATTCGAGCCCAGCCTCAGGACCCCGGGACCCACCACATCACCGTTCACACCAGCAGCTCTTCCTACTCACCGGGTGACACAGTTCCAGGTACGTAGGGGAGAGGCTTTGAGACCCCGAGCAGCCCCAGGGCCCTAGTGACAAATCCCAAGTCATGTTTGTCCCAGGCAGGAGTTTCCTGGGCTAAAGTTTGGCTTAATCCTAAGAAGCAATTATGTGGTCAGAAATAAGCATAAAGTACTTATGTCATGTAAACCACCTAACTAATCTCTATATTCACATTAATCTTTATAAGAGAAGAGGGCACAAATGGCATTATTATAAAAAATTGTTTTGTCCTTATTATAAGATAAAAATATAGTTACCCTGAACAAACTTCATGTATCGTGTGTGTGTGTGTGTGTGTGAGAAATAGACTTTTTTCCTCATTATTTAAAACTCAAATTGTTTGGAGAGTGAAAAGAGCATTTCCTGTGATTTTAGTTTAGGTGCCTAGAAAAGCAGAGAGAGAACTTGAGTGTGGGTGGTTTATTTGGGAGATGATCCCAGGAAGCACAGACGAGGAAGAGGGGACAGGGAGACAGGCAGGAGAGAGACACCAGTAAGAGGTGTGAAGTAGAGAAGGTCACTGCTGTGGCAACACGCTGGGGCTCAGTTCCAGTGGGGACCCTCTGAGAATCCACATGAAACACACCTCTGAATCATCTCACGGGAGGATGGAGGGACGGGATATTTATTGGTTGAGGGTGCAATGCCCCGGCGCCCCAACACATGCACACACTTCAGAGTCACACTTGCCTACCTGGACCAAGCTCCCAAGGTGCCAGCTAGAAAAAGCAGAGAAGAAAGCTACAGGTGCTGAAGGTGGTAGCTAAGTGTAGATGGAGAAGTGTCCATGTGGCTGCAGGTGGACTCAAAGCATCAGTAGTGTTTGCTCGACTCCCTTTGGTTTTTGCTAACTCTTTTGATGGGAATTAGAGGTGATAAGTCAAAATGAAATTTACTCTCTATTGATTTATCCAATCATTTTGTTTTATTGGTAAGTGTGGGGAAAAAAAGTACATGGGTAATATATTGGCCCTGACAGCAACAAACTCCGGAAACTGAAGTTAAGGCTCTTCTAACAGAGCTTCCCAAACTGTGTCACATCATGTCCCAGCTAGTAAATGATAACACGTGTATAGCATGCTGGGGTAAGGGCAAGAGGCTACTCAGGGATGGAGGCAACTTCTCTGGGGCTCCTACCTCCCCAGTAAGCACCCAGCCACCCCCAGCATGAGGGGGTCAATATGTCGGCACCCCAGTGTTCTGCAGCTAGGGGAATGAAAATGGTAAGAACCAAAACACTATACTAGGGAGGAAAATCTGTAGAAATGACCCAAAATATTGTGACATCGGAATTCTAATAAAAGGTGACCTGAAGGAAACATATTGGATTGTGACTGGAACTAAGACAACATATTTAATAAAGGGCTCAAGGGAGCACCACATGGATTCAGTGCGAGTCAGTTATTACTTTATTGTGTTGTGATTACACTGTTTTTTGCTGGGATTCCACACTAATCTATGAGCTCCTTGAATGTCAAGACCATGTTATCCTGTTCATGGGTGTATACTCAATGCCTTGCACAGTGCCTGGTGTTAAATAATAACACTAAATATTTATAACATGTTTATTACTAAAAGTTCAAATGCATGGAAAATAAAATTATCACCGACACTCGGCTGCATTTAGCAAGCCCATAAAAGTTATGACCCTGATTTTAGCCGCTTATTTAATTAAAGATGAGTGGCTAAAATTTTTTTTAATTTTAAATAGCTTAAAGATATTATTGTAAGTTTTAAAAATATTAACACAGTATCAAAGGGTAGAAAATAAAAAGTAAAAGTTTCCCTTCCCTTGTTCCAGACACTCTATTTGATTCCCCAGAAGTAACCATTGTTAAGTTTCTGGCACATCTTTCTAGAAATTTTCCATGCATATAAGCATATATAAGTGTGATATCTCAAATGAATATGCCTTATGAAGATACAAATTAAATCATTCTGTTCAACATCTGTATTTTTCACCTAACAATCACGTTGACATCTTTCATTGTATACGTAGCTTATTTTCAGTGATTTCGTGACGGTTGGTTTTCTAGGGGTCATGTGATTGATTTAACTAGTTCCTTTTGATGGGTATTTACTTTTTCTAATTTGGAGCATTATAAATAATTTTGACGGACATCCTTATACATAGACCTTGTGCTCATTGTATGAGTCAGGATTCTTTTAGTTGCAAGCATCAGAAAGGCTAACAGAAAGTTAACTAACAAGACATTTAATTTTCTCACCTAAGTCTAGAAGTGGAGTTTCTGTATTTGGTGAAGCCATTCAATGACCTCATCAAGATCCTAAGATGTTTCCATTTTCCTGCCCTGCCACGGTCATCGAGTTGGGTTTTCATCCATTTGTCATTGCACAGTCTCAGAATGCCTGCCACAGCTGTAGGCTTCACACTGGTATCTAAACTGAAATAAGGTGTCTGGGGGAAAAGATTTATCCTCAGGAGTTACCAGCCCTCTCGGCAGTCTTGCTGTCATTGGCCAGAATTGGATCACTGGCAAAGAGTAATGGAATTACCAACACTGATTTTAGTCCAATCACAATTCATCCCCTGGGATAGGGAGAGGCCTAACTGCCTTGAGGACATGAGGTCTCCACTTGGCACTAAACATAACATCTGGGTTCCCTTAGAAGAGAATAAAAGTGGAGAAAGTCTGCTGGGTAGTGAACCTCAGTGTTTGCCATATTTATTTATGCAGATATGTCAGTAGGAAAAATTCCTACAAGTGAAATTGCTAGATCAAAGCGTAACTGCCTTTTGTGTGTGTGTGGTAAAATATGTATAACATAAAATTTATTATTTTAACCATTTTGAAGTATACTATTCAGTGGCATTAAGTACATTCACAATGTTGTACAACCATCACCACTATCCATTTCCAGAACTTTTTGATAATCCCAGACAGAAGCTCTGTACCCATTAAACGATCACTCTCTATCCCACTCTCCCCTTACCCCCTGGTAATCTCGTCTTCTTTCTATCTCTATGAATTTGCCTACTCTAGGTACCTCCTCTAAGGGGAATCATACAATATTCATCATTTGAGGCCTGGCTTATTTCACTTATGCTAGTGTTTTCTAGGTCCATCCACCTTGTAGAATATGTCAGGGGTAACTGCATTTTAAATGTGGAAAATATGATCAGGTTACCCCCTCAAAAAGTTGCGTGGTTTATAGTTCTAGCACTACTGAATGAGTGCCCTAGTTTTTCCTTAGTCCTATCAAATACTGGTTATAATTACACATTTTAAAATTTGTTAATATGGTAGATATAAAAAAGTATCTCATTTATAATTGTTTTTTAAATTATGATTGAGCTTGTTTTTTTTATTTTTAAAAGAAAGTTTTTTTTTTTCTCTTGAGGAAGATTGGCCCTGAGCTAACATCTGTTGCCAATCTTCCTCCTTTTTAATTTTTTTCCTTTTTTTCTCCCCAAAGCCCCAGTAGATAGATGTATGTCATAGTTGTACATCCTTCTAGTTGCTCATCAAGCATGGCTTGATGAGCGGTGAGTAGGTTGCACCCAGCATCTGAACCAGTGAATCCTGGGCCTCCGAAGCGGAGTGTGCGATCTTAACGGCTACACCACCAGGCAGGCCCCATGATTGAGCTTGTTTTATTTTCTGTTTGTGTCCTTTGATAATTTTGAATTTGGTCATTTTTTTATTGATTCACCATAACTCTTCATGTATCTGTCTGTTTTGTATCTTACAAATACTTTTCTCAGTTTATCATTTGTCTTTTGATTTCTTCCATATTCAGAATTTTAAAAAATCATCTTTTCCTTTATGGCTACTGCGTTTTGCTTAGAGAGGCATTCCTAAGTCCAATATTAAAAACAAACAAACAAACAAAAAAACCCAAACCATTGTTTCTAGTTCTTTTATATTTCATTTTCACATATTTTTGATTCAAATGGAATTTATTTTGGATGCGAAATACCACTTCAACTTTTTTTTTTTTTGCCTAATTGTTTACTTTCTAGGGGCTGGTCTTAAGCTTTTAGTTTTGGAAATACCCATATAAGATCACGGAATGGAACTACATCAGGCGTGCTCACCTTGGATGAATGTTTTCTGTTGCAGTGACTGTGAGGAGCAGTCGTAATTTCATGGGATTTCTACTTCAGGCCCGAAGAGTGTCTGATCATCAAATAGCTGGCACTTTTGTTTTCATTCCTCCTCATTCCAAACTGATGACTTGTTTTGAAGAGGCTGACACAGTCACCCACTCTGACAAGTCCCGGAAGAGAAACCTCTCGTTCGAGTGGAAGGCCCCTGCCCAGCCTGTGGGGGACGTCAGATTCCTGTAAGAGAGAATGAAGTGCTGGTTCTTAGTAACTGAGCCTTCCACTTTGAAGTCAGGGCAGTTTCTCCTTCCTTCTTCATGTTCCCTGTTCCCTACCTCTGGCCACCTTATAGCAAGGACAGGGTCATGAGGGCTGCCCCAACTAGAGAACGTATGCAGAGAGTGACTAAAAAAATTTCCCCCAACTCCGTCTTTGTCATTACCCGTGGTCCAGGAGTGTGATTTCCCCTCCTGGGTGCAGATGAATCTTGGCCAACCTCTCCAGGAAATTCTGACTAGAGGACAAAAGAGCTGCTGGTGGGAGAGTAGAGAAAGAGCTGAGAAAGAGGGAGACGGAGGCAGACAGACATGCAGGCACTTCCCTGGGCCCAGGGAAAGTCACAGAAGTCTCTGTGCCTTGGCTTGTTGTCTATTAAATGGGTGTAGTAATGATAGCACCCACCTTGTAGGGTTGTGTAAGGATGAAAGAGCCAATATATGCAAAGTGCTTAGAACAGTTCCTGGCAGCAGTAGGCACTAGATAAGCATCATCAGTACTCAAAATGAGACACTTGCTTTGTCATTCTTTTCAGACGCTTACATTTACCAAAAAAATCTTTTTTTTTTTTTTTTGCTCATGGGAAAGGGTGTGTGTTCCTCAGTTTCTTTTCCCCACACCCTCATATATGTAACAGGGAGGTTGTGTGTGCCTAAGGGTGGAGGCATCTAGACCACATGCTTCCCCTCCTGGGTTTCCCCTCTGTTCGTCTGGGGAACAGAGATGAGGTATGGGGCCCCCGCCCAGCAGTGTCTCTATTCCATCCTTTCCTGGTGGCCTAACGCAGCAGCAGGACAGCAAGGAGGAAAACGCTGTGCCCAACAATTTTGCCCATTTGGAAAGGCGAGTGTCCACTTAACTGTTGGTGTAACCCAGGTTCTGCCATCACTTTGGTTCTGATCCAATGCAGGGGATGTGTGCTGTTTGAAGTCTTTAAATCAGTACAGTTACTTTCATTTCTCAAAGCACCTCCATTTCCATTTTCAGATTATTATCATAGCTGCTATGTGCTACACAGGAAGTAGTTTAGAAGCTATTATCTCCATTTGACAGCCAAGTCACTTGATCAGAAGCCTCTCCCAAAGTCACCCTATGCCCTCTCACCTCCTAGGATCCTTTCCCACAATAACGTTGACGTGTCTGAGATCTGAACCATGACTCTTACTGGCACCTTATCTCTCTGCGTGACCTCAGCTAAACCAGTCATATGTTTATAACTGTCTTACTTAAAGCGAGAAAAATGATACTTACCAATAATCCCTACCTCAGTAGGGAAATTTTGGGGAGGATAAATGAGATAATGTTTGTGAAAATGGTTTTTACTGAAGAAAGGCATTATGTATTCAAAATATTATTTAGAGTGTTAATGATTTATCTCTAATTTTCAATAGAATCTATAATTATAATTAGAATTGTACAATTGTACAATAGAATTATAAAATTTTCAATTAACGGTGTAATTCAATTAACAATATACCAGTAATGGCTAATAATAAAGTTGAAAATGAAACCTTTGAGTCTAAACAGTTTTAGAAAACACCCTTTAGTCAAGAGATTTTTAATGACTATATTTATTTAGGAGGGTAATTGATTTGTACATATCCTCTCCTATTTTAATTATTTGCTGCTATTGAGTTTTGGTTTATAAAAAGAGTGGAGTCCCCTAAGGATAATACAGTCATCTCTTTTTAGTTCTTCTATTCATTTAAACTTTGTTCTTCTTTATCTTTTTGTTTGTTCTCTCCTTTCTATTAGGATGGTCCGAGGTATTATTTAAGGGAAACTAAATCCTCGAATCCCTCTGCTTTCTTTTTCTGCAGTTTATCAGTAGTCCAGTCATATTTCGTTTACTGGGCAAGGATTGAATCATCTGTTGTGTCCCAGCAGACACACAACCGAGCCCTTTCTGACGGCCGCGTGGAGCCCGGCTTACTGATGCCAACCCCTGGGCAGAGGCCGGAGGGTCTGGAAGGAACTGCCCCAGGTACAGCTTGCCAAAGTATTTGCTAGCCTAATTAGCATCATTATTTTTATAGTTATCTATTTACACTTAAAAGTTACTCCTGCCAGTTTCTGGTTCCTGCAACATGAGCAATAAACACCTGCCTTGGCTGAGTGTGGCCGACGGACGGCAGCCGTTCTTGGGAACGTGATAACACAGCCGTGAGCAGGAGGGCCATGAGAACGCAGCTTGCAGTTGCTGTGTTTGTTGCAGCAAACACACTTTGTCTAGCTCAACCTTACAAATTAAGTTGGGCCCTGGGGTAGACAGTTAGAACTGTGCTGCAAACCCAAAAAACAGCACACCCCTTCCCCCACCCCCACATTTACCAATCTCACAATATTTCAGCTGTATTCCTCAGACCCCTGAAGCTACACAGGGAGCGCAAGAAAGAAATGATCTTTTCTTCTTTTTTTTTTATAAAAACACATCCAGCTTTTATTGTTACTTTCCACGGATGGTAGATGGCTCTTTGCAGCTTGGATTGGAGAAGAAAATCAGGAATGAGAGGCTGTTTTGATAGCAGTAGTCTTTTTCCTGGTTCACCACATGACTTTAGATTCCATCGGCCCATGAACCTCTGAAAAAAAAACTAACCAGCTAGAGCGTGTTTGACCTACATGAAATTTCCCGGTGATGTGGACCTCATTTTCATTACTTATTTCTAGTTAAATGCTCTGAACAGATGCACTTGTAAAGGCTCTGATCACTTGCACGGAAGATCCAATCTTTAATCCATTCAATCCCACTTTCTTTTATTTTTGGCTAACATGTTAAAGCTGGGATCTGATCTGAATCCCCAACTTTGCTCAGTCTAGCAGACCTAGGCACAAAGATAACCCTGGGCCACCCTCCATACTCTGCCCATGACCAAAATCTTCATCTTCTCCTCATTGCCCAGTGCTGTTCCTCCAACCTTTCCACCAAGATACTCCTCAAAGCAGAGGAAAGATCTCAGGGTCTGAGAGTGTGGTCTGAAGAAGACCCTGCAAACCCAACATGTGTTTGAAGTCACGTGTTTATTTTATAAATCATGCAAATGTTGCATTCTAATCCCAAATATGTTTGTTTTAATATGAATAAAAGTGAGGCTTCAGGATGTTGCATTATGTTGACCCTGCAGTCTCTCTGATGGTTGACCCTGCTGGGAACCTTGGCCCCCAGGGAGCAACAGACTCTAGTCTGAGCAGCTACAGGATAAACTCCTTAGTATGCTGCACACATCTCTCCCCTTCTGGCCCCAGCCTGTTTTCTTGCCCATTCCTCTACACAAACCCTAGCGTTTCCCAAAGGAAAAAGGAGTGTGTGTGTGTGTGTGTGTGTGTGTTGGGAGAAGTGTCACCTAACAAAGTGAAATAGATTTCTTAACTGTAAGACGATTTCAGTAGGCAAATGTGAATTATGAAATTTCACATTGGGAAGATAGTATATTGTATTTCTCAAACGTATTTCCCAACAGACCCTTGGGACACTTTGGGGTCTACCTGACCCCATTAGGCATGATCTACTTTTATAGCTCCATGTTCTCCCTTCTGACATTTCCTCAAACTGAGCTGTTCCTCCTGATGATCTATTTATCTTTCGAGGGGTAGTTCAAATGTCTCCTTTGTGAAACTTTTCACCATACTTCTTGGTAGGCAAATGTAACTTCTTCCTTAGTTCTGATTTTAAAGCTCTCATCACACTGTAATTTATAAGGTTGGGCATCAAAGAGTCCTAGATTTTGAGTTCGGAAACAACAGTAACCAGTCTGCATCACTTCTGCATCCCCAGCACCTATAACGATGCTCAGCACACAGTGGGTCTGCAGAAAGTGTCCAAAAGTGTTTAGAGTTCAGGCAGGAGTATAAAACTGTCTGAGATTTTCCCACATTCTGTGTGTCTGTTAGGCTTCTTTGTTTTTCACTTCAATCTCAATGTTTTTGAGTGATGAAGGCATTAGAACAAAGTGGCCAAAAAAAAAAAAAAAGGATTCAACTGAACCCAGTTAGAGCTCTGGCCAGAGAAAGTTTTGTCAACATGCTTTTTGTGAACACCATTGTCATCATCCTAATCATCACCATGGTAAACCCTCAGTGCAGGTTGCATCTGTGCCGGGCACTGTGCATCATGCTTCTACATCAGTGATTTTATTTCACCCCCTCAGCAACTCTAAGCTGTAGGTACCGTTACTGGCCCCATTTTGCAAAAAAAGAAACTGATGCTCTGGGAGGACTTGCCCCAAACCAGGCATTAGCAGAGTGGAGAATTGAACCCTGACAATAATCTGACTTCAGAGCCTGTGCCTGCTTACTGTGCTGTGTGAAGCTATTTCTAATGCTCTGGGCCGTCATGTCAGCCAGTCAGGAATGGGAAATAAGATGGCGGAAGGAAAGCAGTGGAGGGTGATGATCTCGTCTCTGCCCATAGCAGATGCTAAGTTATTATCACCACTGGTGAAACCTTAGTGTGAATAATATGGCAAGAAAAATCTAGGACTTTTAAAAATCTTTGATTTGTGGGATTCTACTTTTTTTTTCTAGCTAGAAGCAGTTTTTGGCAGAGGTGAGAAAAAATCAGTGGTCACAGTGGTTTCTCCATTCCCTGAGTGGTGACTGTTAAGAATGCACAAGCTCAGAAGGGCCAGGGACCTACTTTTTAAAAAGATGTAAGAAATTCAGTCCTTGCTGCTTGGTCAGGGGCTTATATTACTGGGCAGATCATCTTTTTGTTGACACTTTTGAGTGTCTCACACTTAATGGTCTGTTCTCAGTGCACGTTAAAGTCTCTAGTATTTACCCCATTATCGTAGTTGTTTGTGCTAATCAATACAAAGAAAATTCTCTCACTGCCTCTTTGTGGTGTCTTTGGGTCTCTGCTTAGCTCCCAGTCTCCCCATCACTCTTCTGCAGCAGCGCACAGATGTCTTGGCTGTTGCCCTAACTGGAGCTGCAGAGGAGGACAGCTTAGATCCTGTTCCTGCCAGTTTTTGGGTGACAGAGTTTCCTGGGGGTGCAGAGGTTCTCTTTCAACCATCTTCACACACAGCTACTGCAGTCAGCAATGGCCAGCAACCCAGTGGAGACAGCAACCCAACCCTAGAACCATCCCTGGATGTCCATGGGCTGGAGAGGCTGGTGGCCCTCAGGAGATTCTCCTCAGAGGGTTTTGCTCCCAGCCCTAGCACCCACCACAGGTAATGGGCCAGGGGGTGGGCCATTCAGTAAGGTGGTGGGATGAGGCCAAACACTGGGGTACTGAGGAAATGTAAACTTCTTGGAGTCTGACGGAAAAAGATCTCACCATATTTATTCTTAAGTGCCCAAGAAACCCTGACTGTAGAAAGGGTACTGGTCAGAATATGAAAATCACCTGAGGAAACTGTACTTTCTTAGGCAGGGTGAGGTCTCTGAGATACTGTTATAAAAATATATATATATAAATATATGTTTTATATTTTAGTTATATAAATTTACAATATATAAATATATGTTTTATATAAAATAAATAAAAGCATTCAGTGAGTCTTTTCTGCCGTTCTCATTCACCTCTCCCCCTATCCTCCATTACCCCCCCAGCCCCCAAAGCCAAACTCAGGAGTCTTTCCAAGGAAATCTGATTTTTTCAATATACACAGCAGTGGTAGGAAACATTGCTTTTTGATCCATGTATTTAGTGACCCCTTCTTGGCCCTTCTATTCTTCCCTTTAGGACTCAGGATGATCCAAGGTTTGATTCATCAGAAACTTGCTTGCCATCTGATAGGGATGAACAGGTAACAGCCCGAGTTGTGCATGGGCAGTGAGGTTAGCATTTTGACCCCAGAGTGGGAAGTTCCAGGCTGGGAAATCAGAGCTGTTCGACTAGTAGCCAAAATTAGAGAGAAGGAGGCAAGGGTATGATATACACACAGCATCTCTTTACAAATCAATACCAGCCTTTCCATTATACACGGTGTCTCTGAAGTTATCGGCAATTGTAGAAATTGATGGTTTTAGTGATTTGTTTTCCCACTTAGCTTTGGTTAATGATTCCTCTCTCCTCCCCACCCTACCCTCTCCTTCATAACATTGGCCTCAAAATACCATATATGGTCCCAGAGGTTAGATCAATGGGCAATTTAAAATATACATGCCCACTGATTTACTACTCCTTTGAAGTCTTAAAAGGGACACAAAACATTGTCTAATATTCTTACTCAGATTTATCGGAACCTACAGCAAGATTAAATGGTCCCTTTTGCATGAGTCCTAGCATAAAAGGACACTCAAAGCTTTCAGCCACTTGCGTTGACAATCACCATATTGGTCTGGAAGCCTCTTAGAGGACCCTAGGTTTGTTCTTGTAACTGGCCTCCATGGTCTTTCTGTGGGGCTTCCATTAGCCACCCCATCCCCATTTATCTACTTGGCCATTTTACTCTGAGCTCTTGTAGGAGAGAGCACGAGGCTGGGTTTTCAGCTGCTGCCTGGGATTCTTTAAGGAAAACAGGTTAGTTGTAAAGTTCAATGGCAGCTTGGGGGAAGGCTAGCTCCTTTGACTTCTTTTTTTGTTTGCTTTTCTAGGATGAGATGGAGATCTCTAATAAGACCATGATAAGGCCTCCTCTGTACACTGTCCATCTTACCTATCCTCAGCGCCTCTGGTCCTCTGAAGCACTCACTGGAAATGGGGCTGGGGCAGCCAACCCAACCCCTGTCTTCCACACCTCTGCTCCCAGGCTACCCACTGCTGGTGGCCAGTCAGAGGTGTCAAGGCCCTCTGCTAGCTTCTTGCCTCAGTCAAAGCACAGGGAGCCCAGAGTGGGGGAGGGAAATGGAGAGGGTAGAGGGGGATACCCCAGGAAGACCCACCCAAGGCCTGAGGTTGGGCAAGAGGGAGCCAGTGCCCCTTCAGGGGTCCAGCTCAGGACTGCCCAGCTGGGAATCCTGCTTTGCCTTTCGGCCACCTTGGGCATGGCCCTGGCTGCTGGCCTTTGCTACCTCTACACCCAGTATTGCCGCAGGCAGGCGGAAGTGTCCTTCAGTGAGCCTGCCCAGGATGCCGCTGTCAGCAGCGACAGGGGTGAGATTGTGCATGTCAGGAAGATTGGGGAGAACAGTTTTGTTTTGGTTGAAGCAGAATACAACTGGACCACTCCCTCCCTGGGTAACAAGAAGACAGTCCTCTGAGAAGACCATTATACCAGGCCTCTCAGCGGCCCTGCTTAGACCCTGTAGAGCGTCTCAGCCGGAACAGAGCTAATGAGAATAGCTGATCAGGACAGGGATGCACTGTGCTCCCGTCAGTGAGCAGTGAGTGGAGGAGGCTGCGAAAGGACAGTTTATCAACAGAGGGAGTTCTTCCCAAGCTTTGTTCTCTTAACATCTGTAATTTAGCTGCTTTTTTTCTTTTGCAATTAGATGTTCTGTTTGAAGAGTTAAACTCAACACAATGAATATTGTATAACCTGCTCATTAACTAGACTCCTGTGGCCGCTGAACTTCCTCTGTTGCCTTAAGGAACCCGCAGAAATAGAAATTCTGTCCCTCCTCAGTGTGTCAGCCTCATCTCCTCTAACTCTTTGAAAGAAAGCAATGTTGGGTTGTGTCTCTTGCAAGAAAAAGAACTGCAGTCTTCACTTCACCTCTCCAAACCACCCCAAAAGGAGTTTTGTTTTCAAAAACTGGAGTTCAAAATTGGCTCTGATTTAGTTGCCTAGGTTAGAGCTAGGGTATTCCGTCTTCTTGGAAACTCAAAAGCCTGGCAAATCCACCATGGAAATTGATCCGAAGCAAGGAGAGGTTTAGAGAGCTTGATTGAACACGTCTGTGGGAAAACACATCCAAGCAGCATCCACAGCAGAGTGGGGTAAGCAAGCCTCTCCATCAGGTGTAAATGGATCTGAGGCCTCCGTCCATTTACACTTGGTGAGAGGCTCTGTGTCCTAACAGCTAACAAACAGACTGCCTTTTGCCAAAGGTCAGGCTGAAAAAAATGATGATACCACACAGTCTGAAGAACAGGCTCTGCTCAACTTTTCAGGAGGAAAAGGAAAAAAGCATCAAGGACGAAGATCATCCACCTGCTCTTCTGACTTTATGAAGATCACTTTGATTTAGCAGGAGTCCCATAAATACTCCAAGAGGTCAAAACAACGGTTTGAATATAACTCTTGCATATGCTCGCCTAATATGACCCATTGGAGTTAGCTGCCTTTTTGGAGGTAAACCTATTCCAGAGTCATGATCCATTTTAATGTGGAAACAAAAACCACTATAAATTCAAAAAGGGTATTTATTGATTGAGCACCTAAATCACACCTGTGCTGTTCTAAGAACTTTACATATATTTTCACATTTAACTCTCACCATAACTTAATGAGGAATAAATTCAGTAACTTGCCAGAGAGAGAGAGGCATTCATGACATCTCAATTCAACAAGACATTCTTTTTTAATTGAGTGTGTAAGAAAGAGACAATTCCTGCTGTTTTTACAGCCCCTATTTAGCTCATTGGGCGTCAATTCCAATCCATCTCTTCTCCTGGATTCTGGGTGATGCAGATCTATTCCCTGGCTTCAGTCAAGTGCCTCCTTAGGCACATGGAGACCTAGGTAATTGTGTGTTCACAATTGAAAGTGTTCTAGGAATGCTGTGGAAAGAAACAAATGTACTGTACTCCAGTGGGGGCCACATCCCTACTACATACCCAACCCTCCTCAAAGATATCCTCCCCAAGGTGCAAACAAGGGCTCTCACAGTGAAGAGCTCTCATCTGGCCACATCAGAGCCAGGTGCACAACATATACAACACCTTCAAGATCTTTCCTGTCCAAGAGGATATGTCCTGTGTAAACAGACTGTAACAGTTTGTTCTGGTTATCTATTGCTGTGAAACAAAATACTCCAAAACTCAGTGGTTTAAAACAACCACTACCACTACCATTTATTATCTTGCACAATTCTGGGGATATCTGGGCTTAGCTGGCCAGTTCTTCTAACTCGTGTTGTTCAATGCGCTGGAAGATCCCAGATGACTCACTCACATGGCTGGCAGTTGGTGCTGGCTGCTGGCTGGGGAGTTCAACTGAGGGTATTGATGAGATGGGAAGCAATTTGGTTCTCCTCTTCGTAGCTTCTTACAGCATGGTGGCTGGGTTCCAAGGGGAACTGTTCTAAGCAGACAAAACCAGAAGCTGGGATCTCTTAAGGCCTAGCCTGGGAAGTTACATGGTTTCACTTCTTCGACATTCTGGTGGTCATAGCAAGTTACAGGGCCAGCCTTCATTCTTCAAAAGGAAGGGCAATAGATTTCACTTTTTGATGGGAGAAGTGGCAAAAGATTTGAAGCTATCTATCTTTAATTCACTACATCTCCGTATAGACTGCTGACCTGCTAGGGGACTTACGTGAGAGCAGGAGAAGCTGTTCATCCCCAGGAGATGCCATTGGTCACCTTCCCTGCAAAGCATCAAACGGAGTGAGGGAAATGTCCAGACTTTAGGGTTAGGCATTTCCTCTTCTCTAGCTGGGAACTCCAGCTAAGGCAAAATAGTGAAGTGATGCAGAGGAGTCTGCCAGACCTCTGAGTCTCAGCTTCCTCATCAGAGAAAAGCAGATCACAAAATTACGTACCTCTTTTGGCTGTTGTGAAAATTAAATGCGTGTTCAACACTTAGCTATCTCTACCTACCTACCTACCTACCTACCTACCTACCTACCTACCTACCTACCTACCATGCCATTGTTATTAACATCATCCTAGAGCTGCAGCACTATCTTTAAATCTAGCCCATTTAGAGAAATTCTGTGACCACCAAAAAACATATTCCCTTTTGGTGACAACTTCTGCCTCTGCGGCTCCTCCTTCCCCAGCCCAACACATGGAGGTGGTCATCACACTAGTTGTCATGGTAGCCGCTGGCTACAGTTCCTGCTGGGGGTCAGACACTTTTGCTGAGACATTCTGAGTAAGCTCCTTTTTGGCAAGGGCAGCTGGAGTCCGTAGGCCTGTAGTCAGGAGACATAAAACCCCTCTGTCTGTTACTGTGATCTTGACGGTCCTCTAAGCTCGGCTTCAGAGAAGCTCCAGAGGGGAGTGAGTAGGAAGTGTTAACTTGAAGGCTTTACTGAAGCACAAAGCCATTAAAAGTTAGAAAAACGCAAAAGAGTCAGATGCAACATCTTAAATAGCTTTTTTTTGCAGGAATCGTTCAGCCAACCACTTCTTGGAGGAGGAGGTTTGAGGCTAAACACATATTTAAGGGAAAATAACAGGAAAACAATTGCTGAAAACTTTATATTTAGAACAAATGTTTTCACATCTATTGTGTTAATTTAATAACCACAGGTCAGGGGTAGGGGCGAGCCTTAACCTTTTTACATTCAGAGACTATTTTTGATATTTCTAATTAATTTCTCCCCTTGGATACAACAATTTTGGTAAATCACAACATAATGCTTAACTGGAGCCTGGCTGAGCTCCCTCACTGTCGAGGCTGTCTGGATTAATTTGCTGTTACAATGTTTGTTTCCTTTAAAAAAAAAAATCTAATTAACAACAACAACAAAATAGGTCAACAAGCCAGTAAATATTTAAACAAGTGTCACATTTTATTTGAAAAGTTGTCTGGGAAGGGCTGGCAATTTATGAATAAATTACAGATAGCACACCCTTTCCCAGTCTTATACTTCCGGCATTAATCAGTGATCCCAGCATTTCTGGAATGCAGGCTTTGTGATTTGACTTCATTCGCTCCAACCTATCCTGCTCTTCTAAAAGTGGTGTGTGGCAAGGAATTTCTTTTATTCAAGTGAAATGAATTTGCATTAATTTGTTTTATTAAACTTGAGAACATCTTCAGAAGAACTCTGCTCCATCCGGCCTTAGGGCGTTGCAAAACCAGTCATAGTGATCTCTGGTTTGGAATAGCAGGAGGGCCTTTATGATGAAAGGAAGGCTGATGTTTTGTTTGTTTGTTCTGCTCTTTAAATGCAAAAAGAAAATTTTTTGCATTCCATTGACAATGATGAGTGGAGCAGCCAGCACAACTGAAGCCTGTCAAATGGTTTTTGGTATTTTTCTGCTTTTAAAACATAAATCAGTTTATGCCCCACTGTCTCTCACTTCTCTAATGGCTTCCCAGCTGTCTCAGAATAAAATCGGAACATCTGATTGGCCTGACCAAGTACCACGAGCCCTGGCCCTCTGACCACCTTCTTCCGGGCTCCCGCCATTCCCTGTGCTGCTATGAGTGCTCCTTGGACGCTGCGCAGCTCCCCTTAGCTCGCTTGGGCTGTCGTTTTTGCCTGGAACCCCATTCCTCTGGACGTCCACAAGCCTTCAGAACTTTGTTCCAGTGTTGCCTCATCAGAGAGTCTTCTGGCCATTGCAACCTCTTCTCACTCTCTGCCCATCCCTGCTTTATAATATTTATAGCACGGATTACTTCCTGAGTCTTAACGTAGTTATTTATGTTTTGTGTGTTTTCTGCCTCCTCCTGACTAGGATGCTTTATAAAGGCAGACACTTTGTTCATTGCTATACCCTTTGCGCCTGGAATTGTTCCCAGTGCAGAGTAAGTAATCAATAAATATTTGGTAAACGAGGGAATGAAAAGTTCAGTATTTGTGTTACTATCACCAGCTCTTGGTCTAGATTGAAGTTGATTGAATGTGTAGCACCTTGGGCAGCTCCAGGACGCTTGGGCATCAAGCAATGAAGGTTTCTCTCTAGAGGTGAACTAGAGTCGCCTGGGCAGGGAGTGGTCTGTGTCTCAGCTCCAAGGCTCAGGGGAGTTCTTGGCAGGGGGGAGCTGAGAATAGATTTAACTTCTCAGTCTGAGCTGGGGCAGAAGGAGAGCTACATGGGGTCTTTCCACCTCAGAAGCTCCCCTGTGAGCATACTTGCTTCAGTTCATGTAGTCTGGCACAGAGTTTCTCAGTCTCCACACTCTCAACGTTTCGGGCTAGACCATTCTTTATTGTGGGGCTGTCCTATGCACTGTAGGAAGTTGAGCAGCATCCCTGGCCTCTACCCACTAGATGCCAGTAGCTCCCTCCTCCCTGGTTGTAACAACCAAAATGTCTCCAGACAATGCCAAATGTCCCCTGGAGGACAAAACCACCCCCATTTGGGAACCACTGGTCTAGTAACATAGGCCCCAAGATGAAGCAGCATTTCCTAAATCATTCCCACACTCAGTGATGGAGTGGGCAGTATTGAGATAGAGAACTATAGGATTTAAAAATTGGAAATGGCTTTCAAGATCATCTCAGTGGTTTTTGAATTTTGAATTTTGCCTATTGGGTGCAACAATAAAAACTGAATGCTCTAGTGGAAGTTTGAGGATATCTTCCTCTTTTTCTCCCCCATTCTCCCTCTCACCTCACCTTGAGATCTCAGGAATTTAGAGCTCCAACAAGCATGGATTAAAAACCGTTAACAACATCTCCTTTTTACAGATGAGGAGAACAAGGCCACTGAGAGGTCACAAGCAAATAACAAATTAGAGTCTTGGGTAGTCCTTGGATTCCTTCCTCCCATCCTGACTCCCAACCCACTTTTCTTTCCACCGTCCTTGGCAGATCATTTATTTTCTTGGAGCATGTTGGATGCTATAAATATTTCAATGGATCCAGAAAGAGCCTGGAATCAAGCAGAAAGATGGCCTGGAATGATTAATCTACAGCTACCATTACAACCGGGAGTATGATGGGACTTTGAGGACTGTCCACTCATGGTGGGCCAGGCCAATGCACGGCCTGCTAGCTGTGACAGGGCCCCAGCAGTGGGCCGAGGGGAGAAGACATACCAAAGGGAAAAGGGGCCCCATGGGCCTGGTGGAGAAGGTGCTTACTATCATTGTCCCACAAATCAACTAAGAGCCATCACTGTAAGATGTTTCTTTGGTTTACAGCCACCATCTTGAACTTGCTGCCTCCCTTCCTCTGGGCTCTGCATTTTCCTTCCTTCAAATGGCACCTTGGGAGAATCTTCCCCCATCAGCTGATGATAGATGGTTTCTGCAAAGAGTTTTGTTACTTTGTAGAGGAAAGAGCCTGCCTGGAAATACATTCCATTGGATATTAAAGAATGTATTTTCCTGATTTATAGTCAGGCTAGGCAGAGTTGTCGGAGAGGCAAGGAACCAATGGGGATATCCATTCTGACTAATGATTAATTATTATATCTAAAGTGATGTTTTCCTATCAACTGATAGGCTGGAAAAATAGAGCACAGCTTGCTAGGTTAGCACCACGGGTCACAGATGTTGCCTCTGCGTTTTCAGATTGTATTATCCATTACAGATAGTACCTTCTCATTTAGAAACATAATTTGTTGTTCTCTCAGACAAAAAAAAAAAAAAAGCTGACATTTCACATGCAAGCCAAAGATTACAATGACCGCACAGGACCGCACACGGAAGTACATTAGGATGTGGTGTCCCTGAATCAAGGACAGGAGGTGGCTTGTGCTGAGAGAGATGTAGAAGGCAGTGACTTCTGATCTTTGTTATGCACATATGCAGCCCTGTGAGCCAGGCTGTTTAACCTCATCAGGCGAAATCATTTCAAGCTCCAAATGTGGCACAACCATTAGTATGTTATTATTATTATTATTTGTAGGGCATTTTGTGAGCCCGAGCCCTCTGATTAAGCGGAGTCCCTACTTGCTCAGATTGTCTAGAATTAAAAATCAACTCCTCTTGATAGTAACAAACAAACATTTTGTTCTCTCTCTTTAATGTTTGTGGAGGGGTTGCTTTCCCAATCTGGTGTCCGCCGGGCCTGGGTGAAGATGGTGTGAGTATCGCAACATCCAATTTCCGCCCCTAGATGCTCAATGACAGGCTGCCTTCTCTCTCCTCCAAGGTGTATGCCCCAAGGGTAAGGGTGTCTAGAGGAAGCTTAAAGGATGGTGCTGGGGTAGGAGAGGGATAGATCTGGGGGTGGAAAATGGGGAGGAGGATTGAAAAGAGAGAGATGCTGCATGAGATTAGAGAAAAACGTCTAAGGAGGGGAAAGGTCCTTTATTCCTGCTCCTGGGCCATTGCTGTCCACCAGAGCCATAAAGAAAACCGAGAAGGCTGCCAGATCTACAAAGTGGAGACAAAAGAGCTTGGAATCAAGCCACAAAGGAAAGGAAATCAAGGAGAATTGGGAGAGTCATGGGCAGTCGATTAGGGCCCAGGCAGATAGAAGGCGAAGGTCGCACATCTCTGAATCCAGATTTCAGGACCTGAGTTGGCAAGGTCCTTCTCTCAGAAGAAAAGACTCCTGATGTCGGAAACTAAGAAACAGAAGTTAAACATGGCTGTAGTAAAATTCCGGAGGAAATAAAAAGCAAGTTGTGTACTTTCCCTTTTCCTCCCACAGCGTGGTACTCGGGGAAAGGTCCAACTTTAATAAGTAACCGAGGAGGGAGATCGGCCCTTTGCACAATTGGAAAGACTAGAATGCTTCTCTGCAGTTCTTCAGAGCCCCTCTCATCCAGCTCCCAATCCTTCAGATAGGAACACTGATGTCAGGATCCCAGTCCCATTAAATCAGACTTCTTGGGCCGGCCCCGTGGCTTAGCGGTTAAGTGCGCGCGCTCCGCTACTGGCGGCCCGGGTTCGGATCCCAGGCGCGCACCGACGCACCGCTTCTCCGGCCATGCTGAGGCCGCGTCCCACATACAGCAACTAGAAGAATGTATGACATACAACTATCTACTGGGGCTTTGGGGAAAAAAAAAGGAGGAGTATTGGCAATAGATGTTAGCTCAGAGTCAGTCTTCCTCAGCAAAAAGAGGAGGATTAGCACGGATGTTAGCTCAGGGCTGATCTTCCTCACACACACACACACACACAAAATCAGACTTCTTAGGAGTGGAGCCCACATCCACATTTTTTTTAAAGCTTTCCAGGTGATTCGAACGTGCCGCCAGAGCTGAGAACGGCTGCTCTAGAGTCTGATGACTATAAACTCTATAAAAGCAGAGACTCCTGTGTATTTTCTGCTACATCTGCCAGCATCACAGCACATAGTAAACCTTGAATATAGATTTACTATATGAAAGGATAGTGGGTGAAACAAAGCATTTCTGTAATAGAAACAAGTCTGTATATAATTAGGGCATTCAAAGCATCTGTGGAGGGGTGTTACCTCCCAGGCCTCTAATTGCCATGCTGTCAGGTGCACATTTGTTCCTCATCGTTCCAGCGTGGGTAGAGATGCAGTATGCTCCCAGTTCTTCCTGAGTGTAAAGCTTAGGTTGTACTCGTGGGACCAGCAATTATCTTTATAGAATAGTCTGGGAAGGCCTCATGGAGCCCCTTCCAGGGGCCATGCTTCCTGAAGGCTTCCTTTGAATTCTGGAGGAAACCCCTTTGCCTTATCTCCAGCCCTCTCTGGGCTTGGTCAATAGTGACTTGGAAGATGAGAGGTTGAACGTCAAAGAATACAGAAATAAAAAGGGAAGGCTTAGACTGAAAGGACTAAACAAAGCGAATCCTAAGCTGGAGACTTAGCTGAATCCCGAATTAATTCAGATCACTTAGGTAAACACCGATGGAGGACCTGCCACGTGACAGGATTTGTGTTGGAGGTGGAGGATAAAGAGGGAAGTAAGGCTTGGTTCCTGCCTTTAAGGAAGGGGCCAGGGGCAGGCTGGTGAATCATCTGATTTCAAAGCTGGGCCCTCGAGCCAATACTATGCTAAAGGTTATTACATCCAGTCCCTCACCCAAGCCAGCTCTTCCCTCTCTCCTAAGCATCCCAAGTCCTTTTTCAAAAGGAATCTGCTCTTAAGGGAAGCCCAATGTGTAAGCTAGATCAAAGCATAGCCACTCTGGGTTGGAGAGAAGTCCAGCTCTCTCACCTCCCCATTGCTTGTCCCTCTGTCACTCCTCCTCAAAAATGCTTCCCTGAGTCCTTGGGGGCGGAGAACCCAGGTTGAAGACCACTGCTCTGAGTAAACTATTTTCTCTAAATCTGTGTTTAGTTGACACCAAATCAACAACCCCATCACCCAAGAAATCGATCCAACTGTCCTCTGTTCTCCTGGGAGAGTGGTGTGACAACATGGCTTTCAGAGGAGATGGGGTTCAAACCATCCCACTGCTGTCTGCATGCAGCCCACTGTGGGTTGTTATCCTTCCCCACCAGCAGCTGAGGAAGAGTCAAGGGTCACTTCTGGTGGCCTTTCTTTCCTTCCTGTTCCTGCTCAGGGTCCTGTCGGTGATGAGTTTTGCATAAGTGGAGGGTGACCTTTCCCAGAATCAGGAGACCTGTCCCTTCCGCTGCTGGTGAGAGGTGCCTCATGAAGGGAAGCTAAGGAGGATCCCTGGGCGTGAACTTGGATCTGAGTTAGCTTGGTAGGGGAGCACCTCATCAGCATCTCTTCAGGACACAGGCTGAGGGAGTCTGGAGCCAACTGGTAGACTTGTGTACCACTGTCAGGAGCTAGCGAAGCTACACGCTTAATTGAAGGTGTAACCAGTGTGCCGTCTTGGTCCTTCCTCTACTCTAGCAAGAGTCCTGCAGCCGGATGCTGAGAGGTTGGTGGAGCAGTGTACTGTTAGCCCACTTGAGACAGTGCAGTGTGCCCTGAGAGAGATGCTGGGATTTCATTGCTTATCCCAGTTTCCACCAAGCAACATAGCCTAGGAAAAGAAAAAAATAAAATATTCGAGAGTAAGATGGGCCTTAATTCAAACCTTGCTAGTGCTACTGATGCACTCCACAACTTTTGGCAAGTCCTTTCATAGCTCTTAAACTCAGTTTTCACATCTATAAAATGGGCATGATGCAATTTACTTGGCAGATTTGTTGTAAGCAATAGATCTTAGGGCTATTTTGAAATCCTGTTGTTTGAATCTTATGAAATTTTTATTTCACCATTGGGCTCTGAACTCTTTGAAGAAATGTACAGGTAGCATTTTCTTTATCTTTGTAGCCTCAACCTCTAACACAGTAAATAGCTGGCACATAATAGATGCTTAAATGTAACCTTCTCAGAGCAGTCTGCCCAAACGCTTCATCTAGGTAGGTGTCTCCTTGTTATTCATTACACTGTTAGTTTTCTTCATAGCCTCAAAATGATATCTTGTCTGTCATCTGTCTCCACACTAGACTGTAATTTCCATGACATCAGGGTCTTGTCTCTCTTGGTGGTCAGGGTCTAGAACAGTGCCTGGGCCAGAGTAGGTGCTCAAAATATATTTGTTGAATGGAGAAATAAAGGAATGGCAGCTATTTTGTTACTACTAATAGTAGCGGTGGTTACAAGATGAATCAGAATCACCCCAGACAGAAAAAAATTAGTCATCTTTGGAAAGCTCACCAGAAAGGGTGAGAATGGTCAGAGCCATTTGAGTTCCCTCCGCACAGACTTCTGCCCTGGAGCCTTGATTTACGACTGAGGATTTCCTCAGGCCTCCGCCAGGAGGCCCTTCATGCTAAACTGAGCAGAGTGAATGAGGTTTCATGACGTGGACGAGAGCTGCCTCAGAGCCGGCCCGCACTGAGGCCCTCTGGGGGGGGGGAGTGGGTTGGGGGCAGCCCTCCCCTGGGCTCTGCACCATTGAAAGGCTCCAGACGGCTTGGGCCCTGCGCCAAGCTGCTTGGTTCCAGTGGGAAAGCTGACCTTGGCCAGGGAGAACCAGGAAGAGGCACAAATGACTCATTGTCCCACATCCTCCAAGGTAAAAACCCAGCAGTGTGTGTGGCCTTCGGGGCTGGACATTATTGCAGCCTTGGCTCCCTCCGCAGCCAAAATAAAAGTACCCGGCCAGCAACACATGCGCAGCCTAGGAATAAACCAGGGGGTTCCTTCCATTGTCTCGTTCCACACACTTCCCTGCACTTCAAGTTTCAAAATGCTGTCCATAGACCATGAATTCCAGTTCCAAAAGTAGAGCACGATTTCCTTTTAAAGACTTAAGGCAGCCTTCATTTCCAATCAAAGCCATGTGGCATTTTATGGACTTGTGGAAGAAATCTGATATGTTTTCAGATCACGTGTGAAGGAGGTCTCACTGGAATGTGCCTTATTTTTATTCAGGAGTTTGGGATTCAAGTCCCTTATTTGTGAGACGTGCTACTGCCTTCAGATTTCCACTAGAGGGCACTCTTGGAAAATATTTATAAATATATTTTTTATTGCTCTGTCTAGGAAATGCTGTTTTTAAAAAGAAGGAAACAACAACAAAAAAAACCCAGGCCGTCTAAATTTCAGGGCGAGCCTTTTGCCTTCACTTGGAACTATTCCTAATTCTTCCAGAAGCACAGCTAGAGAAGGAAGCTGGAGAGCGCACAGGCAGCTGCTTCCCTCCTCCCCTGCCCTTTTGTCCACATGGGATGCAGCTGGCCAAGCAACCAGCCCACCGGCCAGAGCCCAAAGCGTCGCTCCGCGGGGGCCATGCCCGGCCTGCCAGCAGAGTCACCCTGGAAAGCGGCCTCGAGACGCTGAATCTGGGGGCCTCTGGTTTGAGTTCAGCCTTTGCTGAGATCCTTTGCAAGGAGTCTCGTCTTCTGCCCTTCCCTCACAAGCTAGCAGTGGCCGGAAATTCTCAGAAAAGTGCCAGGAAGGGTCAGAGGGGCGGCTGGGGCATCGAACAATTAAAAATAGGGCTTCCGGGCAGGCAGCCATGGAGATCTCGCTCGATATGTAAATAAGTGTAAATAAGACCCAGTCTTGGAGCTGGAAGGACGCTGTGCACAATTTGTGTAGCCAGGGCTGTCCAGGGCAGCAGTGAACAGCCTTTTTCTTTTTTTTTTTTTTGGCACACAGAACAATTTAGGAAAAAATATTTTTTTCCACCCAAAAAGAAAATGGCTCCATTGAGTTCCCTTGGGGGGGGGGGATTATTATTCTTACAACTTAGACATTTTACTCAATGAATAGAAGAATGTTAATTAATTAACAAGTTAGAACTGCTTTTTAGCCACTAAAACCTTAATTCTGGAGCCTGTTTGATGCACAGCACTCAACTCTCCCGTCCCTGAAGTTTGTGTCGCCCTTTGGAGTTGACATCATTCACTCCGGTGAATGACCTCATTTCATCCTGGAAACAGCTCCGTGAAGTGGTGTTACCATCGTCATCCCCGGTTCAGAGAAGGAAACCAGACTCAGGGAGGAGCAGTGACCTGAAGGGGGATGGATACACAGCAGAGGTAGGGCCCGGGGTAGGAGCAGTTCGCTTTCTTCTAGGTAGTGTTTCATTGAGCGTCTGCCATGTGCCAGGCTCAGTGCTAGGTGTGAATGGGATGCTGCTTCCTGCCCTTCCTCAAAAACAGGCTCTCTAAATGTCAAGACAAGCCCTTTGCCTTCCCTTGGAACCATTCCTCATCTTCCAGAAGCACAGCTAGAGCAGAAAGCCTGAGAGCACAAAGGCTGCTGCTTCCTTTTGTCCACGTGGGCATCTCCTGGGTAGTAAGAGCTTCACTCTGCTTGGGCTGGACCAGCAGAAAGTTCCCCTCCTTCAGGGCATCGCACTTTCTGGAAGATCAGGGCTAGGCCAAGTGCTCAAGAGCATAGTTTGCTTCAGGCTCAGCCTGGCAGGCAGGTGTCCATCCGGCCTCTCCTGGGGCCCATTTCCCCTCTCTGACCTTGGTCCCTCTGTGCCCTCCCACAGGAGCAGCCCAGCTGTCCTCAGAAGGCTTCTCTCTGTCTGGAGTTTGTGCTGCGGGCTGCTTCTCTATTTCCTCTGCATTTGCAAGTAGGCTTGAGGGCTCTGGGGAGAAGCAAGGTGGCCGCAAGTGACTCCTGAAGGGCTCTGCGGTGGCCAAAGGGCTACAGCAGCAGAAGCTCAGAGAGGCAAAGAGCACAGAGGGGCTCTGGGGCAGTGGTTCCCAAAGTGTGCTCTGCAGATCCGACTTTTCACTCGACTCCATTCTGAATTTTTTTCCGTGAGCATATGTGGCTTTATAGCTAAACACGCAGGTGCACGTGCAGACAGACACACAGCTTTAAAACTCGGCTCCTGTCCAGTTCGTGAGGAAAAGTAACACCATATGCTGTAGCAGTGACTGTGCATATGGATAGAGCCCCGCAGAAGTTTGGATGCAGCAGGGAATCTATATTCAAACTGCTGGTGGATGTGAAGAGCAACAGATACGATATGGGTGTCTCATTGCACAATACCAGTGTGGCTACCGGAGAGTGGAAACAGAATGACAAATGCAAATTGGGAATTTTAGGGCTTCTTTCTGCTTCAGAAAATCTGAAGAGGAAGATAAGAAGACTGGGGAGTGAGAAGGGCAGGGGCAAAGGGCTCTGGCTGCGGCAGGTGGTCTGAGCTCTGGGCCTCGCCCCGTGCCCCAGTCTCTTCTCCTCAAGTCAACCAAACAAGGGGTGAGTTCCAGCTCAGGTCTGGGGGCCCTGCTCTCCTGTCCTCACAGGCAAGCCTGGAGGGACACAGAGAGGAGGAGAAAATGGGTCTCTGAGGGACAGAAATGTGACTGTGGGTCCCCGGCTTCTTTTCTCTTAGAGATGGCTCGCGAGGTCCCTCCACACACCTTGGCCAGGTTCCCACAAGCCAGGTGAATTCTAGAGTCTAGACGGCCAAGCCACTGTGGTCTGGTCGACTCCGGTCAACAGAAGGGACACACAGTCTGCCCCACGCCGGCTGAGGGAATTGCCAGACAGCAAACTCCCTAGAAATGGACCCAAACAGACGAACGGGCTCCTTTTGTCCAGAGCTGGAGAGTCTGGGGAGGGCTGGGCACTTCCTGGATGACCTAGGAGGGGGCGACTCTGCAGCAACCCCCCCCCGCCAGGAGGAGTTAAAAAGAAGGGCACTTGATGATGAAGCTCTCCGAGGGCCAGACTGGAGTTGCACAGTGCTGACAGGTTTCACCGCCCCGGTGAAGGGGAGGGGATTGGGAAATTCGCAGCTGAGTCAGACCATGCTCTGCATTTTCCAGAACAATCCAGGGCAGAGTGTGAGTTCCTCCTACTTGGGTGTGGTGAGGAAAGCCCAGCCTGTGGGTGTTTGTAGATACTCTTCTGAAGGATTGGCAGGGCCTGTCTGTGCTCAGGAGGGGAAGAAGTGTCTTCCTAAGCTTGAAATGCCTTTGCACTGGTAGCCTAGATGGTTCTAAGAGGGAAGAAGAGAGGTGAAAATGAAACTCCCCCCACACTGAGGGAATTGTCCCCCAGTGCCGCTCATCCAGAGAGCTTCGTGGTGAAGCCGCCGTGTCCTGCCAACTCTGCCCAGGAGCCCCTCGCCTTCCACTGGACATACGCAGTGGCCCAGCCTGGCCCGGCGCCCCCAGCCCAGCCCCGCCCTGCCAAGGATAAAAATATCCTTTTAGATTTTTTTCTGTTGTGATTTTGGCCGCTCTTCTTTCAATGCTGCAGCATCAGATTTTCTCAATTGTTCCATTATTTCAAACTACTTGTTAAACACTGTCTTCAGAGGAAAAAAAACAACCGGATTAATAAAGTGCTTGTGAAAGGGGTGAGATGAGGAGCTGTCAGACCCCACGCAGAGAATGCTGAAGTGCAGGCTGGGCCTGACCCCAGAGACCTGCCTGAGACAGGGGTGATTGTCGCCTGACTTCTCCTCCGTCTCCGCAGAGTCCAGAGCTGCTTAGTGCCAAGTGTGATGTGGACACTGGCGTGCTGGACGGAGACAGAAACTCATTTTCCATCTGTCAAGCAGACTGACACAGAGCCGCTAATGATTTTCTGTCAGGCGAGGCCAGGCTGGATCTGAACATGTGACCCAGAGGTAAAAGGCCATGGTGTAGGGCTCCCTTGACAAGAGCGTGCCTGCCTGTGCCTCGTTACCCCTGGCCCAGGGCTCTCTCTTGCATCTACCCGTGTGTTGTCCTCAGCTAGTTGAGTTTTGGTTGGATTCTAACTTAGCATTTGAGGCTGATGGTTAACGTCCCAGGAGGGCAAGCTAGGGATGCATTTGTGTCCTGGGGGAATGGGAAATGGAAGGCAGATGAAAGGCAGGGAGGTGGGGCCTGTTTGATTAGCCTGGGGCTAATCATCCTCCTCCCAGTCTGGGTGCCTGACCATGACCTCAGGGCCTTTGCACAAGTGTAGGCCAGAGAGATGGTTCCCACAGCAAAGGCTGAAACAAGAGGCATGCATCTGGAGGGGTACTGAGGCTTAGATTCTCTGGGTCTCAACTACTCTGGGATTGAAATTGTCATCATTATTTTTACTCATTGTTTTCATGAAAAAAAAAGTCCTTTCAGGAGCATTTGTAGATTGATTAAATGATGATTCCCATTCACTAAATGATAATTGAGACATATGCCACTCTCCAAAAATAGCATTTCATAATCTGAAGACATATGTCCTCCAGAATGAGGAAAGCAACCTGGAGGGCCTTAAGGGAGAACTCATTATTCAATAAACATTTATTGAGGTTCCTACTCTCAGGCAAGCACTCTGCTAGTTATCAGGGTTACAGGGATAACCAAAACAAGATCCCCATTGAAGAAATTAATCATCTAGAGGGGGAGAGACATGTGGACAAAGATAATTTGGCACAACCTGATAAGTGATAAATTAGCAAGTGAAGAAATTCAGTAGACAATTGGAAACCAAGGGCTGTGTCTCCCGTGGTGGGGGATGTGGCAAGAGACTGAGGATCGGGAGTCAGTAGGGCAGAGGTGGAAGGAAGCACAGGTGCTGGCCAGGTCAGCAACCCACGTGGAAATCCAGTTACAAGCTGTGGCATCTGGAACTTAGTCTCTTGGTGCCTCCATTTTCTAATCTGTGAAATGGGACTAATTACACCAACATCAAAAACTGTCGTAAGGATTAAATGGGATAATTCATGTAAAGCACCAAGCAGAGCACTCAGCACGCGGTGGGTGATGGATAAACGTCAGCCACGGGTTTCCTGGATTGGAGAAAGGCGTTACTGGGGGAAAAAAGAACACTAGAAAAGGTATTTTAAGGCAGTGGCAGTGGGATGAGGAAGGTAGAGATTGAGAGGTTTTGCAGATAGAATCAAGAGAATTTGGTGACAAACTGAATATGAAGAGTGAGGTGTGAAGGCTGAGGGAGAGGACACCGGGCCTGGTTGCTATGCCAACATAGGAAGCTGGTTTAGGGAGGACCAAGTGCAGGGAAAGAGGTTACTGACTTTCCCTTCAGGGCAGGTGGGGTTAGAGGAGCCTTGAGGATACCCAGGTGGGAATGTCCAAACGCAATTGGCGATGTGAGCTCAGGGCTGCAGGTCTGGGAGCTCTTGCTGGTTTACAGAAGGTGCCTGACACCCAAGAGTTCCCACTGGGAGAGCACGTGAGGTGGGGAGAAAGATCAGAAACCAGAATTCCTGGAAATGTTAGCATTAAAGGGATGGAAAAGGGGGCCTGCGACAGGGTCAGCCAGCCGCTCCAGGACCATGGTGTCACTCCACGAAGTAGAAAGGGGACATTTCAGCCTGGATACGGTCAGAGCTCAAGGAGTGGCCCTCTGAGAGGGTCCTGATCAGAGTGACTGCGTTTGGGGCAGCCCCACCGACGGAACTGGTCTCAGAAGGGTGTTAGTGAATCAGAATCCATCTGGGGGCAGCTCTGTCTGTCAGCTGCTTTATCAGATGGTTCTCAGCCAGACTCAGGGATTTTGGGAAAATTTCTGCTTGGAGTTTTTCAGGCTAGGCAGAAAAAGGCAAGCCCCAGGCAGCAACAGAGGGCTGGGAAGGCATTTCCATCCCTGCTGGAAGCCAGGATTGCTGCAACCATCTTAAAATTCAGAACGAGGTGTCTTCATTAATTGATAGAGTGGAAACCTGTGCTGTGGTCACGTCCTGACTTGATTAGTGACATTTAATGGACTTCGTAATAGATCTTCTGCAGAGATTAGAAGTCATGCAGAATAGCACCTGATACCTGACCCCACACGTCCAGTACGGTTTACCCGGGTCCCATCCATGCTGAACAATAATAATAGCTGCCACTTACTGGGTTCTTACCAGGTGCCAGGCACTGGGACAAGCTGTTTGCAGGGATTCTCTCATTCAGTCCTGATAACCAACCTATGATATTATGCAATTCTCACTTTGACTTCAGTGCAGAGAAGTGAGTTATACAGATGATATTTTGCATTGTCTTCAACATGCATAGGTGTAGAGATATTCTTAGGTATGGAGACAGAGTAGCTGCTAAGAGTGAGGAGGCCTTGTGAGAATGTATCACATATGAGATGATAATAGCAGTGGGTCTCAGGGTAGGAAGCTGTGGTAAGCATTTGTTGGTGGATGAGTTCTAGCCATGTTGGCACAACAGCCCAGGAGGCCACGCTGACAACAAGTGCTCTCTGTGAACACCTAGAATCAGAGTCTAGATCTCAAGTAGTGAGCATAAATCGACGTGGTTGCAAAGATTTCAAGTTTGGAATTGCCAGTAACAAGGGAATGATCAATTTCTAGGGCAGAGGCCAGGATCAATTTCCTCAGTGTGTCATCTTTTCCTACCAGTGGACTCTGAGTCCTGGTGTATGTCAGAAACCCTAGGCTCCTTCCTTCTAATTGTCTGTAATTTCTGAGTTGTGGGGCTTTTGATTTGCCCCACATGAAGAGAGAACAACATCCTTTACCAAAACCTTGGTTGCACAACTCAGAATTCAGAATCTCTGCTAGTTTCCAGAATTGAAGAATATGAGAAGATAAGATCTTGCAAGGAGCACGTGATTTTCGGGTTGTAGAGGAGTCTACTTAGTGGTTAGTCATGTGGGCTCTGGAGTCAGAAAAATCTGAGTTCAAATCCCAACTCCACCACTTAAGAGTTGTGAAGCTTCCACTCACCACTTACCTTTTTGGCCTTAGTTTCCTTATCTGTACAGTGCATACAATCACAGTACATATCCTCCTAGCGTTGTTGAAAGAATTAAATGAAAAATTGGAGTAGAGAACCTAGTATTGACCTGTAGTGCAGAGGTGCGCTGGAGTCCGCTTGTATCATCTTGTGAGAGGCAATCGTGCACATCTCTTCTAACGCCGCCTTCAGGAACAGCGTGTTGATAGCTTGAAATCGGCCAGGGAGTGTTTACACCACAGAAATCGGCAAGTGCTACGAATCAGAGCACTGAATATTAGCTCCTACTCTTGCAATCCTGCAGTCCACCTGAATACATATTAACTTACATTTGGATACAATAGTTTGGGAATGAATTCCATGTTCTGTGGGAACATTCTCCCCCAAGATTTCCAAGAGTTTCCATTCTTCTGATTGCCTCATGCACAGAATTCCTGCCTATGACTTGGTGTCTTTATTCCTGAAATGTTCTATGTTCTTTCCTCTATATCACCTCTTAGTAGATGTTGAACTTTTTACTTCATTAACCCCTAGATGAACAAAAAGCCCTGGTGTAAAGTGGATTTTTTTTACTAAAGGTTCTTTTTGGGGGTGACGGGGGGTGGTGTTTTAGAGCTGCAGAAAGAGCCACTATGGAAAACAGTATGGAGGTTCCTCAAGAAATTAAAAACAGAACTACCGTATGATCCAGCAATTCCACTTCTGGGTATTTATCCAAAGGAAATGAAATCACTAACTTGAAGAGATCTGTACTCCTATGTTCGTTGCAGCATTGTTCATTGCAGCCAAGATATGAAAACAACCTAAGTGTCCATTGATGGGTGAATGGATAAAGGAAATGCGGTGTATATACACAATGGAATATTATTCAGCCTTAAAAAAGAAGAAAATCCTGCCATTTGCAATGACATGAATGAACCTGGAGGATAGTATGCTAAGTGAAATAAGCCAGAAAGAGAAAGACAAATATTGCACGGCATCATTTAAATGTGGAATAAAAAAAAAAAAGTAGAACTCAAAGAAACAGAGAGTAGAAAAGTGTTTGCCAGGGGCTAGGGGGTGGGGCAGGGAAATGGGAAGAGGTTGGTTAATGGGTACAAACTTTCACTTATAAGACGAATAAGGTCTGAGGATCTAATGTACAACATGCTGACTGTAGTTGATAATGCTGTATTGTATAATCGAAATTTGCTAAGAGAGTAGATATTAAGCATTCTCACCAAAAAAAAACAGAAAAACCAAAACTGTAAGGTGATGGATGTGGTAATTAACTTAATGGGGGAATCCTTTCACGATGTATATGTATATCAAATCATCACATTGTACACTTCAAATATCTTACAATTTTGTCCATTATACTTCAATAAAGCTGAAAAAATTTAATAAAAATGATGATGATGATCACCAGCATCACTTACACAGTCTCCTAAGTACGTGCCAGGCACTGTGCTACATGCTTTACATGCACTCACTTATGTAGTTACTGTCCTCAGAAGGCCATTGGCCGTTCTGCCATCAGACAGTTCTCCCTGGATTATCGTCTCTCATGTAGCCATGTACTGGGCCCTCTTCCTCTCTTCTTCCTCTTCTCCTTATTTTTGGACCTCTCAGCCCCCTGTCACATGCTGTCTACTGCAACTCAAAATTCCTCTCACCTCAATTCATTGAACAATCGATTCCCTTGTCTTGCCTTCGCCCACCTGGTTTGTGCTGAGAGGCCTTCATCTTTCTCAACCCAAGATGCTTTGCTTGCCAAGTGCGCCACTGCTCAGAGATGAACTATGCCATGCCCTCCAGAAGCAGCAGAGGTAGCACCAGTTTGTGCTTTGTGCTTATTATAACCCCTCCAAAGTGTGATTAAAATAAAATAAATTAAAGATATAAATACCCTCTCTGCATTCTTGCTTCCTTGGAGTAACCACTGTGAAGTAGTCTAATCGTGGTTAAAATGTGCCCACTTAATAATTTTGCAGCCTTGGGCAAGCCACTTAGTCTGGGACTCAGTTTCTCATGTGTAAAATGGGGATAATACTACCTGCCTCATAGAGCTGTTGAGAGGGGTAGACGAGATGACACACAGTGCTTGGAATAGTGCCAGGCATAAAGAATGAGCTCAATAAATGTCAGGTATAACTATCCTTCTCAACATTTTTTATGCATGTAGTATCCCTACACGTATGTAACATATATCTTAACTAATGAAAATATGGGATCTATAAAAATAGGATGACAGAATGCACATTTTTTCCTGAAATTTATCTTTCTTCCCACTGAAAAATGTATTGTCATTACAAGGTAGTCTACCCTCATTTCTTTTAATGGCTAAATAATGTTCTTCAATGAGAACATACCATTGATTATTTAAACATTTCCCTGATTTGGGGAACTTGGGTGGCCTTTCGGCCTTATCAGTGCTCTGGAAACATCCTTGTCAATAGATCCTTGGATGCCAGTCTATTTCTGCAGGGTAAATTCTTAGAAACGAAGAGCTCAGTTGAAGAACACAAATGTGGAAACTTTTGATGATACTGCTAAATAGCCTCTAGAAATTCCATCGCCATTTGTGCTCCCAATAGAAGGGCGTGAGTGCCCTCTCCCCAAACCCTCATCAGTATTTGGATATTATCAAACTTTAAACTTTGTGTCAATCTCATAGGTTAAAAATAGTATCTCATTTAAATGCATATTTCCCTGCTCTCTGGTAAGATTGAATATTTTAAAATATATTATCCATTTTTATTTCATCTTGCATAAATTACCATTCATATACTTTGCCTATTTTTCTAGTGTATATGGAAGAGTCACACGCTCCCTCTCCTCTCCTCCCTGACATTTGGGGTACAGCTTGTCCAGGACATACATAAGTTCTCATATTGCCTCATTTCAAAGCCCAGTATAGAAATGTGAGCTGACCGAAAGGAGAGGAAAATGGAAATTATGAAGCTTCTGTCACCAGGTTATGTAGCCATCTAAGGGAAGACGGCTTTTTAGGAGTGTGCTGTGGCTGTTGCAAGTAGGCCCTAGGGCATGTTCTGGAAGTCAGAGAATGAACAGAGATGGCTAAGTATCTGTGAATTTGGGAGTTGGGGAGAGAAGGGGGTGGGAAGAGCTGGTAATGGGGCATGTGGAGAGAGCCTATGGGGTGGTCAGGGTGAAATTCCAGGTGGCAGGGTGGCTGGGAGATGAGTGGGAACAGCACGGCTAATATTCAATTTTAAGTTTGTACCTCCAGACATTCAGTGTGTCTAGACTTCTGCAGAAATCAAGGAACTGGAACTGAATTCCATGGCTGGGTGGTGGAGCGCAGAGAACAGCCGTGGAGTCTGAGGAGTGGAGATCTGGAAAAGCCCACTGGAATCATCTGGATGACCCTCTTAAGACTCAGTATGGCCCTGCAATCTCAGTGCTCTCCTCTGCTCTTGTGTTTACGAGCACACTGGCACCAACCGATCGTTAGAGTTGGATTTAACGTTTAATACAGTTTCTCATAATTGGCTCTATAGATAAGTTCTCCAGGGTCTATGAGAAATTTTTTTCCCTTTAAATGAAGTTAGTATTTTACTCGCATTTGAGACACTGTCCTATAGTGCAAAGAAGATTAGTTGGTTTATTAAAGAGAATAAAGTCTTACGAGAACTTTTGTATACATCTATATACAAACCAATGATATGATGATAATCATAATAATTTGTATCTAGTCTTTATAGTATGTCAGAATTTCTATAAGAAAAACCCTTTATTTTTTATGCATATAAAGTATTCACTAATTCAGATCAACCCAACCTGATTTAGCCCAAATTATCCAGGGTTTATTGTTCTGTCAAAGCACAGAAGATGAAAGTTATTTGCACATTACATGTGTAGCCTCACCTTGGAAAGTTAATGTTTACACAGCTAGGAAGTAATGCATTTCTCTGAGTAGCACAATGCAGCTTCACAGTTTTACTCAGGATAGAAATAGTAGTAAAAAAGTCAGTTTTCTTTGTAAATTAGTCATGATCTATATGTAGGGAAGGGCTCTTTCATAATGTGAAGCCTCATGTCCTACCTGTTAAGATCACAGTTTGGAAAGTCAACACACATTTTTTTGGCTATTATTCTGAGCCACACACCATGCTGGGCAGAGGAGAAAAACAGAAATGAGGACCACGTTGGAGGAGACAGATAAGTAAAGTGATGATTAGACGATGCATAGGTTTCAGAAGACTTGAGGGACATGTTCTAAGGGCACATGGAAGGGGGCAATCTAGCACTGGCTGGCGAGGCAGGAAAGCCTCGTCGGGGAGGAGACATTCTTGTCAGCCTTCCAGAGAGAAAAGAAGACTTGCTAAGCCAAGTCAGCAAAACAGGAACACAAAGGCACGGAATTCTACACAGGGTAACTTGCTCATATAAAACACTGGGTTTGGAAAAGACATTCTAAGGTTTCATCTGTCCTGTCCTTCGAAAATATGACAAGGTGGTTTTAGATTACCTAAATTTTGCCCTTTCTTTTGGGTATTTTTCTCTTTTGGTCCTCAACTCTGAAGCAGGGAACATGTATCTCTGATGAAAAAGCCGAGCTCTTTCTGGATTTTAACATTATGGCGCAGTGACGGTATGGAGATGGATACCCAGGAAGACTATGAACTTATGTCTATTGAACCGCAAGTGATGTAATAGTCCTGGAATGAATCAAGAGCAATCTATAGATACTTGGAAGGTATTTTGAGTGCATCTGAAATTAGGGTAAAAATAAGCCAGAGGTTCTCTTGTGATTTCTGAAACATCTCTTTGTTTAATCACAGAATCATTTTCATCTTCCGTTAACCATAAATAACCCACTTCCTTACTTCAGCAATCCTTTTGAAAAATTTGGTATTTAGCATAAACAAATACTGAACATTAGCCAGAGGTGTGTTAGTTTTAAACAGAATAGGGAAGAATTAAAAAAAACCACAAATTTTTAAAACTTAGAAAAGAACACATGAAAAGATTAACATTATCACCCATTAAAAAATCAAATTTCATAACAACCCTTAAAAAAATGCAGGTGAAAAAATTAGTAAACATAAATATAATCTAATGTATTTCTCTCATAAATACATTTAGAAAAAATAAATGCATAAAACAGAGAGCTTGCCAGTGCATAAACATAATAAAATATTTTAAGATATGAATTATTAAATCCCAATGAACATGATTAAAAATGAATTTTGATTTTATTTTTTGTTCCTTATGGAAAAATATGCCACAGCATTTGTGTAAAAAAAGAAATAGGCATAAACATATCACTAAAGCCACCAAAAGTCACCAGGTAAAGAAGACTATTTGAAAACAAAACACATTTTTCAAAGCAAAAGATAAAATGTGATAGCATTTTCAGTTGAATTTTATCCCATAATCACACCTACTATAGGTGTTAGACAATAGAGGTAGATAAGTTGGGGGAAAAAAATCAGTATTCAAACGCTAAGGAGAAAGATTTTTATGATAGCTCAGACAGACAGACAATTCCATTTACTCTGAAATTCAAAGAAGCTTGTAGGAACGAAACATGAAAGGCTTTCTGTGCTCCATGTGTAAGCATCAAAGTATCGCGCAAAATTACTGTAGTTTTAGACACGAGTGAAATTCTTGACAACAGAAATTTTTGACAAATAGCCTGTTTAGCATGGATTTTTGTGGGGTCTGGCAGTGGTCTTAAAATTTACACTGAGGATGACTCTTGTGAAATTTACGAGCTTCAATGATATTGGAATGAGTCAGAAGTACCTGGCAGTCACAATAGTATAAATTTACACTATTGATAAACTTGGTAAGTTTTGAAGGAATGATTTTTTCTTGTTGACAAAACAACAAGACAGCTGCTGCGGAGAGAGTGCGGCCTCAGCGTGACCCAGGATGCCAATATCATCTGTCAAATCAAGAAAGGACACGTAGAGACGATGTGACAGAATAGTGTGCAGGAAACAGAAAAAAAGTGTTCCCTTAATTCTATGTATCGCTTTATTCTCTCTTTGGGTCCGGTGAAAGCTCTTCCAGCCGTAGTAGAAGCAAGTATTGGATACTCCTTTGAAAGCTGATGCTCAACTGGGAACTAATTTTACTTGATATTTTGGTTAATGAATGGTTTTGATTTTCTGTGTCCTTTTCTCTTTCCATCTGGCTAAACGGAATGTGGATATGTAACAACTGTTTGCATCTATGACTTTTATATTTTCATGTATTCATAAGAGCAATATGATTTAATTTTTTAAAAAAATATTGCAAACATTTGTCAAATCTGCCAAGAAAATTCTAATAACTTGTGTCAAATGCCTTAAGTGTGCCTAATTCAAGGATGTACCAGGCTGCTTCTGGCTAAAAGGGGCAATTTGTGATAAGTACATCTGTGGAACAGGAAAAAAAGTTTTGGTCTCAGTTACGAATGTGAATTGTTGCCACTCTCCAACTGTAACATTTTTGCGTCTCATATTTGGCTGTTATGAGTTTGCAAGTGCGTTGGAAAACACGAAAGAAAAAAATTATGGAAGAAAAAGGAAAAGCATATTGAAATATAATTTAAAAAATTCTGAAAACCAAATCCTGTAGTTTATCTCAAAACTTCACTTACTTGACTCATAACTCAAACATCAGGCCCTTTCTTTGAAGCAGCTTATAATAAATTTAAGACATATAACACCACAATCTCTTATAATGGGACTGAGGAATTTCTGTGTGGAAACTATTTGAAGGAATGTCTAAAAAAATGATGTCAAGAAATGCAGATAAGTTACGATTTTCAGCATCTATTCAATCTATGACCCCTGCTGAGCTGATAAAGAAGAGGCATGTCACAGTTGTAGAAAAAAAGAATCACAAAGAAATCAAAGTATTCATGAAGACGACTTTGGAAATTTTCACTGTCATCAGAAGGGCATTTTCCTGATGGTGCGACCTCATTTCAAGCAGTACAGTGACTAGTATAGAGTTGTATTGCACAAAAGGTGGAAAGAGGAAAACATGTTTGCTTTTTGTCACTTAGATGACTGTTTCTTGCGTTAGGAAAAAAACCATTAAACAACTCCAAAATACTGTACCACCCCTGGCAGTAACCAACAAACTAGGTTTTGGAAATAACGCTCTTGTCAAATACATTTTAAGGCACTTAAACAGTTATATCATATTTTTGTGTAAAAAAATAAAATATGCATCGAAGCAACATTCACAAGTACAAGTCTTCAGAACTGTTTGTATGTACAATCCTGTACATATATACATCGCAGCGTAAGGAGCGCCTCCTTCGTTACACTGTTGGCCTCGTCAACTTCACTCCCTACGAGAAAGGAAAACATGCTGTTCAGAGTTGGACAGTATCCATGGCAAAGTGAAAGCATCAATTAACACCAGATAATTCATGCTACTAGAAGGAAGAAGAGGCCACCCAGATAGCATTACATAACCAATGACCCAAACCTCTGGATACAAGCAGATTCACCTGCCCACCTCACTGGTCAGCAGCCTTTGTCATCTCCCCCAGCTCGGCCTGGCTATGCATACTCTCCTGTTGTGCACTAGATGGTGGCCGTGGGCCTCAAGCAGTATTGTTCGTAAAGCAGAGGAGACACTCATGGATACTCTTAAGATTGACACTTTGTATTTATTTTTGTGGTCAAATGGGATAGATAAATATTTCAAGTCTTCTGTATTATTCTAAGCTAGCCAGCGGTCCCCTGCTTTGGAGTGGTTTCTTTGCAAGGGGAAAACGAACAGCATTGTCCAAGTTAGTCTCCCTTTTGGAAACGCTTCTGTTATTCTGTAGAATAAATCCTAGAGCTTTTAAACATTTAGAGGTAAACTTCATTCTGATTAATTTGCCGTTCACTACAACTGCATATTATTGATAGAGTATTACGATTTTCAAATAATTTTCTTCATATTTTGTCAAAATTTATATGCATAAACTCTGGCCTACAATGCACACACACATTGATAAACATAAGCATAAACATAAATGGAAGTTTTCAAAGGGGATAAATAGCAAAAGAAAGAAAAAGTTACTAAACTACTCCTCTACCAACTCTTAGTGGGAGGACCAGAGCCTGGAGTGGTCCCCAGCACAGAATGGTGATCACTAACATTTTGTTAAATAATGAAATGAGTGAAGGTGCTGGATGGGCTAATCTTTTCACATAGGATCCTGGGGACCTAGGATGCTCCTTCTAAAAGCAAACTTATAATCCTGTCTGGAGTGTCATCGTGGTATAAGGGAAAGGTGTTGGGGGCCAAATAGACTAGGGTTCAAGTCCTAATTCTTCACTGACTAAACCAATCATATAATCTTGGGCAAGTTGCTCAACACTCTGAGCCTATTTCCTAACCGGTAACATGGGGATAGCAAAGCTTGCTATAAATGGTGATGCAGATAACAATGAACAACAATGACAATAATGGTAATTATAGCAGTTAGCTTTTATCAAACCCCTGCCACCTAGTCTCCTACAACTCTGAGGAGTAGATATTATCATTAGTCTTAGAGTGGCAGAAACTGAGGTACAGGGAAGTGAAGTAACGTGCCCCAGGTCGCCCAGTGAGAAGGTGGCAGAGCCAGCAGGCTGGCTCAAGGGTCCACACTCTGAACCAGGTACAGGTTGGGATGTGCTTAGCACACACAGCTCAATAGGTGGCATTGTGGCTATTCTGTTTTCAGGACACTAAGGACAGGACACAGGGCACTCCTCTGTCATTGGCTGTCTCTTCTTCCTACTCATCTCCTGATAAGGGTCGCCACCTTGTGTACAGGCTGAAAGACGTCCTGTAAAGTCCAACCACTGGGAAGAAGCCAGCTCTACGCATGCTTCCACGATATATGCAGCATCAAAACTTCATGTGACTCACCCGGCTGATCTTATTTTGGGTGATAATTTAGGAAATCAAATCCACAAATACCAAATAAATAACGAGACTCTGAGCTAAGTGTAGTGAATTGACATTGTGTGGGCTCCTTTGCTACTGAAATTTTTTTAACGCTCAAACACGTAGTTTTGCTATACAAAAAAGTTATTATGTGTCTAGAAACAAAAATAAAGTAGGAATTCTAAATAAAGGCAGGTGCTATGATATTTAGACAGATGTGAAATCAGGACACATATGAAAGATCAAGCGGGGCAAAGACAGTATACACTTGGGTGGAGGGATACATATATTTTTGAGTATATTTACTGAAACTTTACCCCATTGCAATATGCCCTTCAATATGAGCAAATTAAAAAGACCTTTTTAAAACTGCATTTTAAGTATAACTGTACTTTTATAACAATATAGAATATTTAACCCTCAATTCTCCTGTTCAAATTGAAATGGATCAATGCATCATTATTATTGTATTTAGTTAAGAAAATATATACTTGAGAATAAGGATATGCTCGCACAAGTTAAAGTGTATAAACAGCCAAGATTCAGAAACAGCATTTCAATCTGATTTGGATTCAAATAAGATCCTTCTAGAGTCTCACCTTCTGCCTTGACACCATCCAAGACTTTATGGTTGGCACCAGCACACTTCCCAGAAGGATCTGAACCGGGTGGTAGATGAGCAGGGGTACGGATATTAAAGAGAGGTGCTCGTGGCCTGCAAACACTATCTTCAGCATTGGAATTCCTGACGAACAAAGAAGACAGAAAACCTAGAGGCAAATTCAGTCTGTCATCAAATTAAAGACATACTCCATTAAAATCAGAACTTGGGAATAGACCATTGCCATATTTCCCCCATATGTATTCACAGAACTGAAAAGGGAAGGTCTCAAACGAGTCACCAAATCTTTCCATCTTCCTTTCACTACATAAAGCTCTAAACTCTACCTAGAACAGATTAAAGCTGAAAAGATGGTCACTATTCAAGGGCACCAATAACTCACACCGCAAATTAGCAGCCTCTAACAAGGAGATGAGAGAAGATAGTGTGGAACAGAGTTGCTTCAAGAAGACTGAAAAATGCCAGTGAGGTAGAGGTTCAAAATGGATCTTTTCTTGCTTAGTAGTGAAACAGTCTGTTGGTCTTTAGGGAGGCCTGCCTGGCACCATTTCAAAGACCTAAAGTTCACTTTTGAGAGTCGAAAGGATATGGTAAGACAATGTATGGTACATACTGCTATAAGTAGGAGGGGACTTTAGCCAAATGAACATTAATAAAGGCTTTGCACATTCTCTTTTCACCAAGGATCTCAAAGCACTTTACGCAATGTTGTATATGGCAGGTAAATTCTAAGATTAGTGCTGAAATGTTCAAACCCCACAGTGAAGGTCTTAATAGAACTCGAGTGAATGAATACTACTTCCTGAGTCTCCCATTCTATTAACACCCAGGCAAGGTGTGCATATTTTGCAAGCAGCTGCCTATAGTGTGTACCTATTAAGCCTCTATAATAGAATTCAGACACTGGCAGTTTGACTATTATCAACAATTGTTTTAATATGGCCCAGTTCTCAGAACTGCTGTGTATGCATGTCAGCTTTTCCAACTGAATAGCTTTAATAGCTTAGCTTTCTTCTCGTTTCTTTGAGAACAGCCTCTGAAAAGGACCCAAGCTCCTAACCACCCGCAATGATGGCACATAAATAACTTTTTATTATAATCCAGCGAGGAAAGCTCTGCTTTTTCAATTATTTCTACCTTCTAATAAATTTCAAACCTTTATGCAAAAATGTATTTCATGGCTGCTTTCTTTTTCACAGCCTCACATATCATTGCCATAAACTGAAAACACTTAACCCTTCCCAAACAATGTCTCTCTCAGAGCTTCAAAAGCACAGATTTTTGCAGTTTCTGTTGTCTCACAAATAGAAAAAACAAAAGAGCTTTATTTTAAAAAACAATATGCTTCATCCATTTATAGTTGAAAAGCAGCATCTGGTATTATAGTCCTGAAAAGTTATGAAGATGAAAAAATGAGACCTGAACATACTCCTCCTGTCTCCAGGAAAGATTACTTGGCCCAAAGGGATGATGCTAAGGAGCTGGGGGAGGAGGATGGAGTTGAAGTGGGGGTAAGGGGAGCAAAAGATAGAAATATGGAGATATTTATTCCTAAAAATGATCAGAGCAGGGGTCTTTGACCCAAAATTCGAGGACCGTAGCTGCTGGGCTAAACGACCTGAGTTATCCTTTCTTGGCCAAGACTCAGGCTCTGTGTCATTCTTCAGCAAGCTGAAGTGGGCTCTGAAGGGAAGCCACAGACACTCACAGGGCTGCTGCCACAATAAGTAAACAAAAATCGACTGCAAGATATACAAGGTATCTTAATGTAAGCAACGTCGGAAATTCACGTTGGTGTGATGAATCAGGTACACAAAGATAGCAATGATGATGATGACAATGGTTAGTGTGCAGTGAGTGCTTACTAGATGTCACGTGCTCTCAAGAGCTTTCCCATATTAACTGAACTAAGCCTCACAGGAACCCAAGGAGATTGATGAAAACTATTGTTGGCAGCATTTTACTGGTCAGGAAACTTTCCCAAGTGGTGAAGGCCGAACTGCAACCCAGGCAACTTAAATTTCCAGTTCTCTGTGTCAGGTAAGGTTCAAGGCCTCTGAGGTCTCAGTTCAAGATGCCATGAGGATTGCAGCTCCATTACCCTAAAGAGGGCCTGGAATGTAAAAACCTTTCTAGTCCAGAAGTCCTTTTGGAACTCATTCCCCTTGGACCCTTCCCAGAAGCACTTCCAGGAGCAGCAGACCTCATCAATCTCCCCTGCTACCGACAACAGGATGTCCTGTGATTTCACACGTGTGAGGAGCTAAGTAACTGCTATGATCACCCCAATAGCGGCAAGGGAACCAGAGATTGAAAGATGTAGCCAAGTCTTTACCCTCAAGAAGCTTCCAGTGTGCAAGTGACCTTCTACCTTCTTTGGACCCTAAAACCAATTTGTGTGAAGGTGTCTTCTGGCCCTGTGCTGGTTCTTCAGCTCTTATATCTCATCTTCAAACACACCCTTCTGTACACTGCTCGATGATGGGACCAGGACTCTGGAAACATCACTCCTTGTCAGCTGGCTCTCAGGACAGTTCTGCCAAAGGGGGCACTAGAGGAAGGCTGGCCAAGGAGGAGGTGCTTGGGGTTCCTGCCAGCAACAGCACTTTCAAGGGGGCAGCAGTAGTTGGCTCCAGCCCACAGCTCATTGTCCCCTCCTCGCAGGTCTGAGCCCCCATTTCCTCCTCCAAGTGTGTAGGTTCTGAGAACCCCAACTTCTCCCCTTTGTTCCCCTGGCTTGGGCTACTTCCTGCAGTTATTCCTCATTTGTTTTCCAGTACATACTGTTTAATCTTCCCTATATTGAAGGAGTGGTGTCTGTCTTCCTGACTGACCCTGGGGAGACAGGCCCTTTTCTTACTTTGCCTCGCATCACAGTCATTCACCATGTGCTTGAAAACGAGAAGGGACCCATGACGACCTGCAGCTGCTGTAGACATTTGTCGAATTAAATAGGGATTTCTCCTCATCACCTTACGTGCTTGCAATACCCTCTTGTTAATAGTTAATCAAATTCCCTATCACCACCGCTTTGAGCGACTAATGTTAAAAATATGATTGAAAATAATGTATCAGTGAAAAAAACTTAGCTTCCCAGAGATTAGGCCCAAGACCTTTCACATGTCGTTGCTTGTCACTCTCATGTGGTGGATTCACAAGTCAATTACTGGGCGGGCGGAGGACTCCAGCAATTTTCCCTCAGTCTTAAAATCTACCTTACTTTTCAATCACTTGATTACCTACTTTCCTTCTCAAATATTAGCGTTTTCCCTCTGTCTCCTGTTAATCTCCATCTTTCTTCCTTCCTGCTTTCCTTCAGTTTCTTCCCCACTCCCCTTCCCATCCCACACCAGCAGAGCGTCCACTGAGTGCATTTTCATTTTCTGGAAGGCCAGAGATGAAAGAGAAGTTGGGAGAAGCAGAGTGAGAGTTAACTTCTCCATGTTTGAGTGATCCTTGCCACGGTGGCAATCATTGGAAGCAGTGAGGGTAACATCTCTGTTCTAGGGCATCTTTGCCATGTCTCCACACTATCAGGAAGACAATGAGAAACTCAGCAGAGAGGGGTTGGAAACCTGCGAGCTCCACTGCACTCACTGTACTGTGATTTCTGACGCCTGGTCATGAATTGGGCAAAATTTGGTCTTCAAGTCAAATCAAAGAAAATCAGCTGTAGCTTTTATTCCAGAAGCCTATGTAATGAACCACCCTTGCATCCTCTTCACTCACTCACTTAATAATTCACTTGATCACTCATTCATTCATTCATTCAATCAGCACTCATGGAACTGATTAACTACTCTGAAAGGGCTAGACATGAAGGGGGATGTGACATAACCCTGCATTTAAGTAACTTACTGGGCACCTCTGTGCCCATTCAAATCCCCTCCAGATAACTTTCCTTCAGGGCACAATCAGCTCTCAATTGCACTTTCCACACTATCTCCAAATCAGTCTCTGCCTTTAGGCTTGTCCTGTCCAAGCTATTTTCCACTCTGCAGCTAGAGTGAACATTCTTTCTTTTTGGTGAGGAAGATTGTCCCTGAGCTAACATCTGTTGCCAATCTTCCTCTTTTTACTTGAGGAAGTTTGTCCCTGAGCTAACATCTGTGCCAATCTTCCTCCATTTTATATGTGGGACACCGCCACAGCATGGCTTGATGAGTGGTGTAGGTTTGCACCCAGGATCCGAACCTGCAAACCCCGGGCCACTGAAGCGGAGTGTGTGAACTTAACTGCTACGCCACCGTGCTGGTCCCAGAGTGAACATTCTTGATTACAAATCTGACTATGTCAAATCATGCAGGAGTTTCTCACACAAGAGAGTGTGGTGTGGTGGACAAGGACCCCCCTCCCACTGTGTCTCATCTCTCCTCCCCTCTGCTACTTCTGGGCTCCAGCATGAGGAGCACCTGTGGTTCCTCCCTCACTCATCCCTGCCCAGGCACCCATGCCCACGTTGTCTCACCTCTAGGCCTTCGCACATGAACTCCTTTTGCCTACAATGCCCAACATCCACTTCTCAACCTGCCCAATCCTTTAGTTTTCAGTTCTTAAGTCACCTCCTCTGGGAAGCCATCCTCGAAGTCCCAAGTCTGGCTTTACATCATTTCTACTCTCTGCTTACCTAACCCGGGGCACATTCCAGCCTAGCGTTCATAGCACTTGTTATCATTGCCTGATTCTTGTGTGTTTTCCTCACTAAGCTGTAAGCTTCTTAGGGTCAACAACTATTTCTTCTTCATCTTTGAGCATTTAGTAGGTGCTCAAAAGGAGTGTGTTGAATGAATGGATTTGCACTTTTCCAGATCCCATCATAAAGTTACTGTGCAGACTCTCACTCTATTTTTATTACATTCTTTAACTAGGAAAAAAACCAATAATTTAAAAAAACCAAACAAAGTTACTCGAAAGAGTTTTCTTTTTAAAGTAAAATTTAAATATAGGACTCTTTTCATCTTGCTATCATTGCAGTAATATAAATGAAGCAAATTAATTTTAATGCTCCCAGGTACTGATTCTGTGTCACCATGGTTGACAGGATCCAACCAGGCTTTATGAGATGGCATTTGACTTTATGGAAGTGAACACTACGCACGCATTTACAATTTTACAGGGACTTTAAGCTGTCATGCTGAAAAATGTTTATAAAACATTAATCAAAAAATGCCTCTTTAATACAATGCATTGTCTGAAAGATGTTAGAAGGCGCATATTGTAAATGGATTCTTTTTCTGACTAAAGTAATTTCCACCAAAAGCATTTCCCCACTGCTCTACAAGTACACTGTGTGGAGAGATAAGGAGCCCTTTCCCAGCACATTACTACCTGATCCAAACACTTGGGAAATCACTAATGTACAGCATGCCATATTTCCATGTCACACATGACACATTTGTCTAAAATTATCCAACAGAGTTTGACACTGCAGCATATTCCATAAGCAGAGCTTTCAACTGACATCTGCCAAGTAGGAACTTCAAGTGAGAGCTTTCTTCTTCTAACAAGCAAGTAAGGGGTTTCTTTTATCCTATACCCAGGATGGAAAGGATAAAACAAGACGTATGAGAACAAGTTTTTTTTTCCTATTTTAAATATGTTTATTTTATGTTCTCTGAATTAGAAAATTCCCTTTGTATCAGTGTTGAAGATTCAACAGTTACGACTTTCCATGGGATGAACAGTTTTTTTTATTTTTCCTTGAGAAACAGACATTTTTCTTCCTAGATTAAATATGGACTTTTATATAACTCCCACTGAAGGCTGCTCTGTGGTTCACAATATAAAAACTATCTATCTTATATTATTGTTCAGAGTTTACTTATTTATAGGTGCACAATGTTCTCACCACCCATCCATCCATTCATTCATTCAAAAAATAGTTTTTGGGTCTCTGCTGTATGTGAGTTCCTGTTTTCGGTGCTAAGGACATAAGGAAAATAGCACAGATAAGGTCCCTGCCTTCTTGGGGCCCCCTGTCTAGTAGCTCTTGGCCTGACCACCTCAACTTCCCTCCATCCAAGAGATGAGTGCCGGGACATCGCGTGTAACCCCTTCTGTCACTGGCTTACCTGATTTCTAAACTCAAAGCCTGAGGATCATCTTTGACTAATCCCATTGTCTTTCTACCTCTAAATCAAGCCACCAAATTCTTTCCTCACCTACCATTCTCCTTCTCCCTGAGTTTTCACTGCCACCTTCCTAATTTAGGTCCTCAGAAAATCAAGCCAAGATTACTTTTACAGCCTCCTGACATAATGCCCTGTCTTCAGACTCTTCCCTTCATCAATCTTACAAACCGCAGCCAGATTAATCTTCCTAAAACTCACATTAATTAAAGCCAATACTCTGCTCAAGAATTACAATGACTTTCCAGTGCCCATTCATCAAACCCTCTACCTATTCAACTACAGCAAAAAACCATTGCTCCTACCACCATGTTGTGCTTACTGCATGCTAAGTGTGTTGCATGCATTATCTCATTTAATCCTACAACAGCGCTAAGAAGTAGGTGGCAATTTTCCTATTTAAAGATGGGGAAACTGAGGTTTAGAGCAAGTAAGTGACTTGCCTAACATCGTACATCTGGTAGGTGGTAGAGGCAGAATGAGACCTCAGTCTGTTGACTTTTAATCACTAAGCTATGTTAACTCCATTAAACCAAACTTTCAGTTGCCAATTGCTGCCATGGGCTCAGGCCTCGCACTTTCTTGTCTTTGTAAAAGCTGCGCCCCTGCCCGGATCTTGCCCTTTCTCTCTGTGTGCCTAACCCCTATGCGTTTGTTCGGGCTCAGCTTCATAGTTTCCTCCCCCATGAAGGTAACCTCCCTATCGATTTCTCCTTCTTTGGAAGAATGAAGACACTCTTCCCAGCTGCACCACATAATACAGCATTTGCTTATGTTGCCATTATTTTCTTACATGTAGGTTTTGTTTTCCCCTGCACGTAGGAAAGTGTCAAAGTGTTATATTTTTCTAGTCTCCTGCAGTGTTTAAGCACAGGACTGGTACTCAATACATAAATGATTGATTATTCAAGAATAGGTGCTAAAGTCATGCTTCCTATTGAAAAAGGCAGGATATAGAACACATACTAGAGGCTTTACTAGATGCTAAAGAGAATCATTCACACACCCCTCTGGGAGAGGACTGTATTTCATAGGACAAAAATACATTTGATATGGCAGGAAGGTAAGAAGGTGAACTAACCGTGGAACACAAAATTTGAAATGAGTATTGACTGTGCAGTAGGAGAGGAAATAACGTGAGAAACCCCCTTTGTATCTTTTGAAGTCGAACATTACACTTCCTTTCCCACTTAGCTAAGGGAGAGTACACGCCAATCACCTGGATCATTTCCTGTCTTGCAAAGATTCATTCGCCTGAATTCACATGACTTGTTTCCCATTTAAATGCTTTCTCAGACTTTTCACTGAGTTCTGGAAAGAGCTGCTGGCAAATGTGGAATCCAGTTGCTTCTCTCTTTAGTTGTCATGGTGATTTCCCACTTTTGTTTAGCTTGTTCTTAGTTAGAAACATCCATAAGTTTACAATCCAAATGTCCTCTGCATTGTTATTTGAATTCTCTCTCTTCCCCCTTAGTGAATCTCTCAGAAAAGCCCATGTTTGCCTTTAAAAGTCATTGGGAGAGATGGTCTCCCCAGTCATAATATTAATCCAGGGAGGCAGTCGCTGTCTGGGGAACACAACCACCCTTTTCCAGCATCGCTAAATGCCAATCTCTGTGTCCCCTTCCCCACCACATGTGTGTGCGCGCGCACACACACACACATACAGTCTTTCTCTTTAGAGACAAATAGTCACAGACAGGCAAACTCACTGGCACTGATTTATCTCAATTACTAAACAAAGGGGCAACTGTATGCCATTTCTAGAGTACGAAATGATGCCATGATAAGGTATAACAATAGTTTTGGAATTTGGTTAGAAAAGGCTTTCAGTTAGTATTATCCTAAAGCAAACTATAGTTGTCATTTCATGCTGCAATTTGTAATTTACTGCATCCAGTAGCAGACATGAGGCAGTCCAGTGTAGCAGTTAAGAAGCCTGATGCAGGAGTCAGAGAGCCTGACTTGGAATCCCATGTCTACCACTTATCACCTGTGTGACCTTGGCTGGGCAAGTTATTTAACATCAGTTTTCACATCTGTAATATGTACCTACTTTGTAGGTTTCTTCTTTTCTTATATTATTTATTTATTTATTTTTTTGGTGAGGAAGATTGGCCCTGAGCTAACATCTGTGCCAATCTGCCTCCATTTTGTATGTGGGATGCTGCCACAGCATGGCTTGACAGGTGGTGTGTAGGTCCGCACCTGCGATCCAAACCTGCAAACCCCAGGCTGCCAAAGCAGAGCGTGTGACCCTAATCACTATGCCACCAGACTGGCCCTTTTCTTTTTAAATAAACAGTAAGTGAAATGCTACACAATGTCTGGCAACTAGTAAGTCTTCCTTCTTTATATGCCAGACACTCTCCTAGGTGCAGTGAACAAATGGGCAAACCCCCCTGCATTCATGGAGCTTATGTTCCTACTCATGTAATAAGGAGAGAAGACAGACAGAGCCACGCCACAGCTACGCAAAGAGAAAATTCCACCCAATAACAAAATCATGGCACTGGGCGGTGAGAAAAGGCAGCACTGCTGTCTAGGAAAAAAGGTGTTAGGCAAAAAGTGGATCAGTGAACATTTGGGTTATTCTAATTTTTATCTCTTTTTTAGAGTGGGTAAAAAGAAAGGCCACCTACTTCCAGGTTGATGGGTGTGCCCTGGCTTGCTGTCCATCAGAAGCCTGAGAGATCAGTCAAGAGCTGCCCGAAGGTGTGGCATTTTGGAGCAGGTGGTGTTTAGTCTGCACAGCCCCCAGAATTATATTCTGCTCATAATCCTAGCTCTTCTAGGACTTCCCCCTAAACCCATTCTGGAATGTTCCAAAGGCTGGCAAGTCAATTCCTGCAGACTCCATTAGGAAGGGGGATAGGAGGTCACAGATCATGTGACCTGCTCTCATTCACTCCCATCTAAATGACTGGTCTTTTGCTCAAATTCTCCAAGGTATTTTAATACCTTGCCAATGATTTGCATTTTACTTGCTTTCCTGTTCTTCTCCTGTCATTCCATCTTTAACTGAAAACTCTTACCATATTATTTTTGGTATGACTCCACCACAGCATCAGAACCTCTATTGTTGCTTTATGAGACACAGAAGAAAAAATTTTTGTCCTTTTTATACAAAGATTCATCCCAAATGAGGTACAACTAAATAATGTACGCAAATAAGAGCTCTCTAGCAGTTTTCTCAGTGTGATGGGATCAGGGAACCAACATAGACGTAGAGCATTTCCAAACTGCTGAACACAAAGCCAAGAGCAGCAGCTCCGGGATGTCTAACAACCCCCCTTGGCCAGACCTCTGGCAGAAAAACAAGATAATCGCGCACCAGTTTAACAGATATGTACAAACGGAATTTTAATTTCCAACCCCTGAAGCCTGAAAAATGTCATATGGTTATCTCTGCAGATAGCATAGGAGAGGGAAAGGGACACTGAAATCTACACAGGAGACGTCAGCAAACATGCTTTACAGACTGGACTCAAACATTCTCTCTGCCACCTCGAAGGGGCTCCCACTGCTCTCCCACCACCCCACCCCTCTACAGTTAGGAAGATTTTAAAGCTCCATGTCTTTTCTGGTACAGTCAGGAGCTATTTCGCTATGTTAAACAGAGGTTTATGTAAAACTTTCCTAAGAGATTTATCCTTCCTTCATATTTCCAAACCAGAATTCAAAAACATTCCTTTATCCAGAAGAGAGATTTAGTCCTGGAAGAGCAGGGAGATGAACAAATATAACGTTACAAACTAAATGTCTGAGGCCATTGTTAAGAGAAAGGAACAATCTTTCCACTAATTAAGAGCTTTAGAAAAACGAGAGCAGTATTCATGTTTTAGTCCTTCAGCGATCCCACATCACATGGATTTTGGAAGCCACCTCTGGCGTTCATGGACACTTTTGGTTTTCATATGTATGTTGTCAGGCAGAAGACAGACTGCAGAAAATAATTACACGGGGCTTACTATGTGTCAGGCCATTCTGAGAGTGTGCAAATATCAACTCATTCACTCCTCACATCTACAATGTGAGTAAAGCTACCACTATCATCTCCATTTTTCAGATGAGGAAACTGAGGTAGCAGATGAATAAAAATTTCCCCAAGGCCATGCACAGCTTGTGACAGGATGTAGCTGGGATGTGAATACAGACAGACTGGCTCCAGGGTCCGTGCTCTTCACCCACTCTGTGCCTGCAATGCCTGTTATCTGTCAGAGTACTTGGGAACCCTAGAGAAAAGAGATGCCTGATAATATTAACATAGACTAACAGAGGGTGAAACCTAAGGAAAATAATATTTACACAAGAAAGGTCTGGAAGGAAGAGAGGTGCTCCTTTCCACAAAGGCGCTTATGCGGCTGGCCTTTACTTGCTTTGAATAAAGGTTGGTTGATGATCACTTTTGGCTCATTAGGAAAATTAAAGATTGTGTTTTCGCCTTCAGTTACCTGGGCTATAATCCTACCATCTTGCTGAAAGTTTTATGTAAATAAAGATGCAAGAAAAGACCGTGATGAGCAGCTGGTGTTATTTCTCTTTTGAAACAGATATGTTCTGACTGGAAAAGATGTTTAATGAATGGCCTGAGCTGGCTCACCAGATGCTGACAATGAAACATTTAACTCTACCAATTGAAGGTTTCTGCCCCAGAAGATTAGGCACACCCTCACCTGTCTGACAGCGTTGTGGGAGTAATTAGCAAACAGGGAAATCAAGAGTGAATTAAAGAACTGAGCCACGGAGCCTTCATTCAAATGCTGGTGGTATCATCCAGGAGGGGTCACCATATTTATGGAGATAAGGTGGGCAGGAAATAGAGTGAGATGACTTTTTTCCTTTTCTAGGCTGTAAATGAAGAGTTGTTCATCTTCTAAAGAGAAAATCTAGCTAATGTTCACACTCACAGGATGTGAAAACATCAAAAATAGAATGAGAATTTCATATGACAAAAATAACACAAGGTCATCAGAAAATATTTAACATGGTCATCAACACAGAACTGGCTTCCTCTGACAGGCTCTGGAAAGCCTTGTCTAATTTTATAGAATATTTTGATGTGTTTTATATAAATGAAGAAAAACACTTGAACATTTTCAGTCTCAGGCAAAGAGAAGCCGGCGGGTGTGCCATGTACTTTCACGGATTCTGCCAAGCTCCTACCACCTTAAACTTAGTTTTCCCTAAAATTTTGCATTCATAAACCTCTTAATAGTGGAACTGCCGGAAGGCTTCCAAATCTTAGATAAGTAAATAAATTTGAGTAAGCTGTGACCCAAATGCACAATAACTATTTTTAATATACATTTTTTTGTTTTGTTTTTGCCATTATTCACCCTCTGGCAGTAATTTTCTTCATCATGGTTCCATGTTTATGAGGAACATAAACCTCAGAAGAGATGTCTTCTGACACAAAAGAACAAGGCAGTTTTGATTTGGGGATTAGAAATCACAGTCATTTATCCTTAACCATCTGTCTTAAAAAGGTTGACTCCGGTTTCTGTGGTTTAACTTGGCTAGAAGATGTCCTGCTAACCTACTCATGCTCTTTTTTAATTTATTCTCAGTAACATAAAAATTGGAGAGTTAAGACCTCATGTAGAAGACTTTTAGGCAGAGGAAGAAATTAGGAAAACCTTGGAAGCCATCTCTGGAAATAATGACGTTTTTCTAATCCTCTTGGCTTCCTTTAAACTATGAATACTTAGCATACGTAATCATAACACAGAGAATTGTGGTTTTCACAAATCAGTACAAATGGTCGATTTTATTAACAAATGAGTAGGTATAATCCTACCTTGCATGTTTTTTGGAACAAACAAATACAGAACATAGTCTCACGCAGTGGTTCTCACCACCAGCTGCACATTAGAATCACCTGAGTGGCTTTTAAAAACTATGATGCCTGGGTCTATCCTGAGAGACTCTGAGTTAACAGGTGTGGGGAAGGGTCCCAGCAGCACTGTTATTGAACAGCTCCCAGATGATTCTAATGTGAGCAGAGTTGAGAAGTTGGATCCGGTTATAAGAGAGAGCTGGAGGACTCTGGAGCATTGTGGAGGTAGACAGATGGGCTACTGCATGCCGGCTCTGCCCTTTACACACTATGTGAACTGGAGTGAGTTATTTGACCTCTCTGAGGCTCGGTTTTCTAGTTTGGATAATGGGATCAATAATAGCTATTGTGCAGGGTTGCTGTGAAGATTAAATGAGATAATAAGGCAATTTATGTGCCTAATACAGGGCCTAGCATGTAGTAGGTACCAAATAAATGCCGGAGCTTTCTCCTTTCAAAGTGCCTTCACATCTACTTTCTGAGTTAATGTTCACCTCAACCTTGTGAGACAGGAGGAAAATACAAGCTTGCCAGTTTGGATGTCTGTATGTCTGGCTGATTTAGATTTTCATATTTTATTATCAAAATAATTTCATATCCTCTCTAACCTCTGGAGAGCCTCAGGGCTCAGTCCCCAGAGCTGTTTTCTCCTCTATCTACCTACAGGCTGGAAGCTTAAAATAACACCTATATGCTGAAAAATCCAGCCTGGATCAGAATTCCAGACTCATAAAACCAACTCTCCGCTGGGTGTCAAAAAGACACCTCAAAATTAACATGTTCAAAATGGAACTCCTGACTGGCCCCCGTATCCGTCTTCTACCACCAAAATCTGCTCCTCTGCAATCTCCCCCAGTCCAGTAAATGGCAACTCCATCTTTCCAGCCTCTTGTGGCAAACACCTCGGAATCATCTTGAATTCCCCTTTCTCTTACATACACATCCAATTTGTCAGCAAATCCTAGTACAGTTCTGCATTCAAAATATATCCAGAACCCAACACTTGTCACCACTTCCACCTCTATTACCTTTGACCAATCACCCTCAATTCTTGTCTGGATTAAAGTCTCTTGACTGATCTTCCTGTTTCTCACTGCTGTACCCTTCCACCCATCCCACCCCCGTCTTTATTTAATGCAGCAGCCACAGGGATCCTTTCAAAGTGGAAGCTGGATGTTGTCACTTGTCCATCAAAACCTTCCAAGGCTTCCTCCTTATTCTGAGTAAAAGGTAAGTCCTCACCATGGCCATAGGCCTTATGCAATATCGCTCGCTCCCTCTCCCATTACCTTTTACCAGGTCTCCTGTCACTCCCTCACTCATTCTGTTCGCTGAACACTGGCCCCTTCCTCTTCCTCCAACTTGCCAAGCACACTGTTGCCTCAGGCCCTTTGCCCTCACTGCTCCCTCTGGTTGGAATCTCCTTCCCCTACATATCCACAGGGCTTGCTCCCCCTTTTCTTCAGGTCTTTGATCCAATGTCTCCTTTAAGCCTGAAACTTTCCCACCTCCACTCTGGCACTCCTTATTTTCCTTCCTAGTTTTATTTTCCTCCATAACGCTTACCATCATTAGATGTGCCATATATATAAGTGTTTGTCTGTTTAACCCCACAAAAGAGGAAGCTAGATAAGGGTGAGAACTTCTTTGTGTTTGGTTCACTGCTCTACCCCATAGGGCCTAGAACAGGGCCTGGCACATAGTAGGCACTATAGAAACACTTGGATGAATGAATCAAGTAGATTGCGTTTTAAAGGCATATTTCCATTGGCACCAGTGCTTCCTGTTCATCTCTGTACTTGCTGTCAGTTGCAGAGGGGTTTATTATTATTATTATTAATATTTATAAAGTTTGCTCTAGCAGTACTGGAGTAGCATAGTACTAGTACACAGAGGAGAGTACTAGTACTAGAGCAAACCTGCAGCAAAGGCGGCTCTGGGAAGGGTCACCGCTTCACTATCATTGACACGCCCAGCTTCCGGATAGATGACATTCCAAATGGGCTGGCTTCCTGGGGCCCAGGAATCTTTTGCATTGCGTCCAATTTTACATCTCCTGTCCCCAGAGTAACTTGTCAAAAACCTACTGTGTAGCCCATGGCTTTAAAAACTGGGCAGCTCACTTTAATTTCTTGCTAGAGTTGCTTGGATGGGGCTGTAGATGGGGACAAGGAGGTGGTGAGGACCACCCTCATTTTGCAGCTGTAGGTTCATTTATTTTTTTACTGTAAAGAAGCACAGAGCTGGCTGTCATTAAGGACATGCCAACTGGTTTATAGTGTCTGGTTCAGTTAAGGGAAGTTCTGGGAAGAGACAGGACCCAATAAATAATTGGAGAGATGCAACTCAAATGACAATCGTTATTCACTGATCTCTGTTTGCAAGTTGAGATTGAGAGATATAAACTTCAAGTGAATGAGATCTCCTGGGTGAGATTCTTCACTTCAAACACAGTAAACAACTATTGTTCTATGATGCACATTTTAGTACTGCTTGAGGCAAAGTTTCTAAATATTAATAATAATAATAAAAGAAACCCTCTGCAACTGACAGCGAGTGCAGAGATGAACAGGAAGCACTGGGGAATAGGCCCTTGTCGGCTCTCCTGGATGTGGCAAAGGCCTCATCAGAAAGGACAAGCTCCAGAATAGCAGAATGTGTTCCCCTAACTTCTTGTGGAATTTCCCTTTCAGAGCCTTGGGTGTATATGACTTCAGGCATGTGAGTTGATTATTAGTGTGTAAAATTGATCTCTTTAGAGCTACTTCTAACTAGGACAGAGTGGTTTTTACTTTGAAATAAATATGCAACTATGGAATTAAAAGCTTCTACCACTAAGAGCTGACATTCAGAAGCACACAGGGATAAAGATTCAGTACATAGTTTGAGATGCCACTATATAACACGGGGGATTTTTAAGTCTCCTTGCCATTGAGCTGCAAAGTAACAACTCCAAGTGGAGCTGGGCTGCAGTGAAGCGGATGCATGGAAACACTGGCCTCTCTTGCTCTGGCTCCGTCACTGAGACTGAGCGAGCAGCAGACAGCTAACACGCCACTCTCAGGTATTTCTAGAGGACTGGGTGGTGTGATGCGCAGGACGTGGGCTTTGATGTCAGAGACCTAGTTAAACACTTATTGTGCCACCCATTAGACATGTGATTGGGGAATCTGACCCTAATACACTCAGTTTCCACATCTGCTCAAAATGAGGTTAAAAATAACTATCTCAAATGGTGGTTGGAGGTTTCAATAAGACACAATATGTCAAGTACCTAGTACAGCGCCTGGCATAGAGTCAGCACTTCCAAAATGATATTTATAATTATTGTTATTAGAAATAGCAATACGAAACAGTATTGTGGGGCTTACAAGTCTATAGAACTGAGCAGGGAAGGGGTTTCTCACTGAAATCATCTAGGATGAGGTCTGAAGCATTCCTAAAATTTTGGAGAATGGTGGCTGTGAGAACTGCCACAGGAACTGAAACATCCTACCCCAGATGCTGTCCAAACCTCCAACGGCCTCCATCTGTATACAATTTCTTTTCTTTTTTTTTTTTTTTTGTGAGGAAGATCAGCCCTGAGCTAACATCCATGCCAATCTCCTCTTTTTGCTGAGGAAGACCAGCCCTGAGCTAACATCTATTGCCAATCCTCCTCCTTTTATTCCCCTTTTTCTCTCCATAGTCCCAGTAGATAGTTGTATGTCATAGTTGCACATCCATCTAGTTGCTGTATGTGGGACGCTGCCTCAGCATGGCTGGACAAGTGGTGCGTTGGTGCACACCCGGGATCTGAACCCAGGCTGCCAGTAGCGGAGCGCGCCCACTTAACCGCTAAGCCACGGGGCCGGCCCCTGTATAGAATTTCTTGATAAGAGCTTATGATTCTATTTGGTCTACTGCCCCTTTTGGAGTGCTGACTTCCAGAAAGAAGTGATTCTATCTTGTGTTTCTTTTTTTTATCTTTCCACAGTATCAGTTATGCTGTGAGATTTTTTTGCAAAAATCATACATAGTTCCTTTCATAAGGGGACTTATATAACAGTTAACTTTCAAATAGTAGGCATTCTGAAATTATTTTAAATATGCTTAAATTTTACCCTCACCTTGCTAGGAAGACATTGTCTTAGAGAAGGCAAGCCCCACTTTTGGAGTGAGTGCTAGGTATGATGGGCCCTAAATAAATGGCTTTCTTTTTTTTTGGTGAGGAACATTAGCCCTGAGCTAACTTCTGTTGCCAATCCTCTTCTATTTGCTGAGGAAGATTGGCCCTGGGCTAACATCCGTGCCCATCTTCCTCTCCTTTATATGTAGGACACCTGCCACAGCATGGCTTGATAAGCGGTGTGTAGGTCCACGCCTGGGATTAGAACCCGTGAACCGTGGGCCACCAAAGCGGAGCACTCGAATTTAACCACTATACCTTCAGGCCGGCCCCAATGAATGGCTTTCTTTTGATCTGGTGTTATACCTTGTTAAAGGTTGGCACACTTCCACATCTAAACGCTGTGGTTTAACCAAACTAGTACAAAGGGAACTCAAGAGAACATTTGAAGGCAAAAATATGGGAAGCCCAGCTACAGATTAGAAAAACGGGTGCAGGTTTTTATTTTTCCTAGACACGATCGTGAATGGAATGAAGAAGTGGGTGATTCCTAGAAATCAGGGTCTGGGCCTACTGAGTTGTTGTTTTTTAATTTTATTATTTATCTTTTTATAATACTTAGTTGTGCGTCATAAGCCTCTACGTCTTAAGTATCTCATTTTGGCTAATAATGAGATAAAAAGTATCTAAAAGTGGGGCACACCACGGCCAGGCTAAAGTTAAAAAAACCCCAACAACCTAGGATGGGCTAAACTGGTTCCACTGTCATCAAAAAGGACTTACACAAAAGCTGACTGAATGCTCTGCTAGGTCAAAGATTCCCTAAGAGCCTGGGTGGGTGAGCCAGCTCCTCTGGAAGCTAAGAGGTGGTTATGGATGTCTGTAATATGGTGGCTCTTAAACTTGTGTGTGCATAATACTCTTTTTTGGAGTGTGTTACAAAAATCAGACTCCAACGTCTTATTCTTAAAAATTCTGAATCAGTAGGGCTCAGAGGAGACCCAGAAATCTACTTTTTTTAGGAAGCAATTTGCTATAATTTTGAGGGCCCGCCCTTTGAGAAATGCTGATCTTACGGTGTCAGTCTGAACGACTCTAGATTCTAAAGCTAAATACTTAAGTCTTTCAAAATCAGAGACTTCTTGAAATGTTAGAACTAGAAGGGTGCCAGGGATCATCTAGCCTAAACTTTTCATAGCTAGCAGACCACAGCACTGATTCCAGAGCCCAAGTTTCACAGCACAGGCCTTTTCTGCAGACAGCGCAGCACAGTGGCTCAGAGTCAGACTTGGCTTGACTTCTGGCTCTGCCACTCGGGGTCATGGGACTTGGATAAGTTGTCTATCACTTTGGAACCTCCCTTTCCTTATCCGGGGTGATTGTGGGAGTGATGTGTGCTGGTGCATGTAAAGGACTCTTGATGCATGTAAAGTGACCTATATCAGGCTGCCCATGCATAAGTTCCAGATTCTTTCCAGCAGATAGTGTGTCGTGGCTAAAGAAGTTTAAGGTAGGTGAAGATTAGTTATACCCCACAACCTTGCCCGCAGGTTTGAATGAAAGTAAGCTGCCACACATATAGGTATTTTTTAACTTAACACATATTAGCAGTTAGGCACAAAAATAGTTTAAGCAACTTATCCCATATACTCAAAAGTCCCAGCTCTGACCTTTCAAGTGCTCTTACCAGCACCTTGCATGAGAGGGTCTCTCAGGGCAGAACAGCTCCACTCCAGAGCAGGATCCAATGACCCTCACAGTCAGCCTCAGGCAACCACAGATCCTGCTAACAGTAGCTGGGCACAAAACTGGGTAGAGATTGAACCTCCAGCAAGGCCCTGAGAATTTCCTATTCAGGCTATGGGATTTGCTAGATTCTTTTAGCAGGTGGCAAGTGTCTTTAAAGTTTTTAGGTAGTTTCCATATCAAAGAGAGTCCATTTATTACATTTATCATGCAAAGTAGTAAGTCAGTAATTTCATCAATAAAAACCTACTTCTGAATTTATTATGCTAATTAGTAAGGTCTCCGTTGATAGAGATACAGATAACGAAAGCATTTGTTGTAGCTGCCTCTGGAGTATTTCCTTTCTGATAAATTAGTAGCTGAACACTCCAGTGAGAATTTTCCATTAGAGCAACTGGCAGTCCCTGGCGCTGAAGTCTGCACTAACTAGTACATACAGAACACCACACTGTCAACACAGAAGTATTTTCAAGTAAATTACTTCTTGTAACAAGCACTTAGCACAGTGTTTGCCTATTAAGTACCCAATTAATGTTAGCTGCTATTATTATTATTATTACTATTGAAAACATGTTAATGAGAGAAACAATTTAACAAATAAATCAACAAAAGTTACAGAAACTCTGTTATATAAGCTGAATTAATAAAATCTAAATGCAGGTGATCTTACGTTACGACAAATCAAGAATTACTCTAAGTCTTAATTTAGCTCTGGTTCCTACATGGTATCAGAAATTTGGGTTAACAGTGAAAAAGGGACAGCAGTAGCCAAAGCCTACAGGGTAACTATTTGAATAAGGGGACAAAATCTCACCAAGCCAGATGTAAAGTAATATTTTTCAGACCTTGGATTTTCAGACCAATTAATGAGTTGCAAAATCAACTTAGTGGGTTTTCTCTAGTACTTGGCTAGAATATGGAATGTATCACATACAGTAAGAGTGAATGTTGTTTTGTAAAACTTTTACACATGTGCAAGTATTTTCTGGATCACACTGTAAATATATTTCTAACTGTAGGTTGTAGTTAAAAACACAGTCCCTGGCACAGGAAACATGGAGGAGGAGGAGAAGTGTGGGGGTATTAGGGCATTGGTCTTCCAGCTGAACATCTCCTGGCACATCATTAAGATGAATGGTCCTTGAGGGACAGGCTGGGGATCCCCCAAAGAGGTTTTATTGTCTTTAATTTCATACTTGCTGCCTAGAACCTGGGGACTTCCTAATTTTTTATTACAAAGTCTAGAAACACTAGCAATGATTTTCAGACACCAAATCCAGAAACAAAAATATGAAACAAAACAGTCCACAAACCTCGTAGGAACGTAAACGTATCACTCTGCTTGAGAACTTGCATTTCTCTCTTTTTGTGGATCAGAAAATAGCACAAAATGACAGACACTCCCCTGCTTTTCTTCAGCATGGCAGTAAAATCTACTGGGTCTTTAATTTCAGTGGCATCTTTAAAAATCTGTCAAATGGCAGGGGTCCCCACACTGCCTTTCCTTACAGAACTGTAACTCCAGGGGCAAACTGCAGGACAAAAACATATTTACGGCTATGCTCAAAAGACAAACTTCCATTTTCTCTCTTTACTCTGGATTTCTAGTTCTACTTTAATAGTTTATGGTCAAACAGCACTGTGGCCCTTAGTTTGCCAGAATAGAGTGCAGACAGTGATGCCTCATGAAAGGTAACGACTGGCTCATCAAGAGTCACTTTAAATAGAATATAACTTTTTGTTAATGAAGAAAATATAAGGAATGAGTGCCAGTTTATGACTGGGTCACACAGAAATATATGCTTATGGGAACAATTAAGTATTTTTAAACCACCTTATAACTAGCAATGTAATTAGAAGTAATTTTCTTTTTTTTAAACAATAAACGAATTCAAACCCATGCTGAGATTGCACATTTATGATACTTGGAATCAGTATAGCACTTTTGGTCTTCTAAGTGCTTTCATAGCCTCTGATCCAATGCAGTTCTGGAAATTAGGAGGCCTGGAGTCTAGTCTCTGTTAGTTATATAATCTGGGATAAGTTTAAAATTTTTTTCTATGCTTTCATTTTTTTCTATGCAAAATAAGATAATAATTCCTGACTTGCTAATATTCAAAGTTGTTCAGGTAACATGACTTAACGGCCTTTAAAAAAGTGCTTCCCATTTGTAGGGTAGTTTTATTAAGATAGTAGTCTTTACATGTCAAATAGAATCACAGATAAGCTTTAGGGGAAAGAAAAACAGAAACACAAATTTTCGTATTTCAATTCCATTTCCCCTTGAGAAAATAACCCAGACGTTATTAAATGATCTTTTCAGCCCAAGTTGCAGGTAATCCTTTAGCATTCTTGAAAGGCTTCCAAGCAAAATTGAAAACAAGATCCTTTTCAGATTTTGTTTCTCCTATGAAACTCTTTGGAGAGTATGAAGATATTTTTTAACCTCTTTAGGAAGAAGTAACAGTCATGTTTCCTTTCCTGTAATATTATAACATTATTTACATAACTGTGCCTTTTAAGAACTCTTTTCCATTTCACACATAGCAGGAAACTTGTTATCTTATAGAACGGAAATATCAGTCACTGAGCACAGCCACACAGAAGTTTACAACTGGAAGGAATCTCAAGTATCATCTTGTCCATCTTCTCATTTTACAGATGAGGAAATTGAGGACTACAGCATTTAAGTGATTTGTTCCAGCTTTTGGTGAGAGAACTGGAACTTGAATCCAGACTAGACTCAGGTATGTGTTCTTTCCACTCTTTCCAGAATCCTATGTCTACCAAAAAGCTATATTCTTTTTGCTTAATGCATAGTTTCTCGTCACAGTTTAGCTGTGTAACCGCAACCATAGACTCACAATGAAGTTCAACGTGAGGAATAGCTGCCTTCACTCACCTTTGTAAACGAATGTCTACAAGGGGTCAGACACACAATGGGCTTTTAATAAGTGCTGATCATGACACTCTTAAAATTTAAATAGCATTCTTTCAATTCAGAAATGCTTTTGGAAATAAGAACCAACTGGGAATCTCACAATTGATTGCCAATAGTCAGTTGATATGCTCTAAGAGTATGTGCTTTCATTTTGCTATTTAAAAACTTTAAAAACTAATATAAATACACACTTAACTTAAGGATCTCAAACATCCTGAAACATTCTCTTTCTAGGTATAGTGAGAAAGTTTTCCTCATGTATTAGAACACTAGGTAAGCAAAGTGATTTGAATACTCAAGAGAAAAAGATGAATAAAATAAAACTAACACAGTAATTCCAGAGTTTCTTGGATCGAATTTCTTTCTTGATGAGATCTATTGACTGACTGTGCAGTGAGCCATTGTTAACCAGGGTACAAGCTGTTCTTCAATCTCTGCTACGTAAATTATCTTCTCATTATTATACAAATATTACCATCAAACTAGAGAATAATTTGGGACAGTTCTTGGCTTTTATAGCAACCCATAGCAAGTGATGCTGTCTTGACAAAATATAAAATCACCTCCAACACTGAGCTGAAACTCTAGGAGAGCAGCAAACAAGCCCTGTAGTATTGTTTTAGATGAAGCACAGTGATAGCCCTGCACTTCCTCCAGGCCTCCTCTTTCTTCCTGAATGAACTCCAGGGAATGGCATCATGTCAGGCTTTCCAGATGGATTATGTGAAGCCATAGCTCAATGTCATTTTCAATAGGAAGCCTCATAATTAAAGGTCAAATAGTCACTTCATCTGCAATCAATCAATAGAAAAAGTACTAATACGAAGAACTAATCAATCAATGGCAAATGCACTAATAAAAGCAATGAATCAAATTCAGCATGTGTGTAGATGCAAGCACATGGAAGAGATTGAGACAGGGCAAAAGCAAGAACAATAAAATAAATTGAAAGTATACGTACATGAGAATATTCAGAAAGCTTCTCAAGCAAGAGTTTTCATCTTTAGTTCATTAGTTACATGGGTACCTCTTGGCCTGCAATGATTTATTCTTAAATACAAATACTGGATGTAATAATGAATGGTATTTCATAAGGCTCACTTAATGTATTCTATTTGAGATGTTATGTATGCATATGTGTGTGTGTGTAAAATCACAAAAGGAAATATTATGACAGTGATTGTAAAAGGGATAGGTAGATTTTCTAAATGCCAAATAGATATATTATAATCTGTTGTATTTTATCTTTGTGTGAGAAGTGAGAGAAAGTATAACTCTGAGTGATATTACCTGAAATTTCCCCCCTGCTTTCTGGAATATGAATTCTTCACACTTAGTGTGATGGTCTTTCATTTCCATGCAGATAAGAAGTTCCATTAGGATACTTATTAGCCTGGAGCTCAGGTCACTGTCATGGCATATCCTCTGTACCACTGGTACAGGTCAGGTCACCAGTTGAGGGTAACATGTATTGGATCTTGTGAAAACTGATACAGTAAATTTATAGAGCTTAACAAGCCATTTTAGCAATGGGATCCTAACACTTCTTGCTATATGTGGAAATAAGGGTGCTCCTGGGACAAGAGCGATCCATGCTCCCCTTCTGAGATAAGGTTAAGTGGCAAAGAGGCCATTTTTATAAATGTGACCTAGAAGACTGCAAGAGGGTAGCTAGGTATGAGCATGGCATGATAGAATAGTTGAGTTGGAAGTAAAATTGTCTAATCTAAGAGCTATGGAAACTGAGGCCTGGGGAGGTATCAGTGGGAGAGCCAGGATGAGTATTTAGTTCTTGCAATTCCAAGAGAGCTTAAGTGTGTCATGTTATGGAAGTAACTAAGGATTTACATTCCATGCTTACTTAGATATTTAGTTACACCAATATTTTATTGGAGGATCTAAGCGTCTGCTTCATGGAAGAACAATGCAAAAGCAAGGCAAAGTCAAAGTTAACCCAACCCTTTTTAGCAAAACTGCTACTTCTGATTGGTGATCAGAGCACCTATCTGCCCGAAAATTAGCTTTCAAAAATCATCAAGAACAGAAGAGTATGGCTCTGCGATTAAGAAAAATGAAAAGACAAAAAAAGATTGAATGGATAGGTATTTTGCTTACAGAAAAGAAAAGAAGACTGATCATGCCGCAGCATGCTTCTTGGGTAGAGCTCTTTGTTCAACCCAGACGGCTCTAGCACAGAACATCATAGAGAAACAAAAAAATCCATTTTGGTTTTCCTGACAAAAGCAAACTCCTAGGGGTGGGTTGGGTTTAAAAGCCCATTGCAAAAAAGGGTGTATCTGGTGAAGCCGTGGTTCAGCATCTGCTCTAAGAACACGGGATCATTTGATTCCTAACTCTGGACATCTGAGGCATCTGGTGGCACCCACCTCTGGGCTCCCTACCTTTGTAACAGCCCCTTACTTTTAGGGAACCTGGAACACTAGACATCACATCACAATAACCACATGGGAAAAAGTTCAAGATGATTTCTTTGAGTCAACAACTAAACCACACTTGTTACATGAAAATCGACAAGACAGGGGTCAGCGGACTGGAACCCTGGAAATGGTAACACAGTCATAACTAATTTAGTTAATAATAATTAATAACAATAGCTACTGCTTAAAGAGTATCCACTGCGTGCCAGGTAGCACAGCAAGCTCTTTAGGTGGCTCATTTAGTCCACAGCAATCTCTACACAGTGCAATTATTGCACACATTCTGTCATGTACTGACCAATTGTTATGTACAAGTACTGTGCTAGGTACTTAACAAATTTTATCTTTATTCTTTTACCTTACAAAGTAAGTATTATTCTGCCCTATTTTACAGATGAGAATGCAAGAGTTCAGGGAGGTTAAGTGATTTGTCCAGGGTCACAAAATCAGGATTGGAATGTGGCTTCCAAAGCTCGTTCAACTCAATTTGATGATGATTATGAAGAAAACCAAACAAACATACTGCAGTGTATGGACATTATATATATAATTTATTCAAGTAAGCTGAAGCCCTAGATAACAATTGTTCCTTAAGGAGTTTGTCCAATTTCTAAATCATTTTCCAAAGTTGGTAAGACTGACAATAGCTTCTATCAGACAAATATGCTTGGGGTTAGTAAAAACATCGTGAAATGTCTTTGTTTTCTAGTTTACAAACTGAACTTTTTTAACGTGAACAGACTTAGAGCAATATCATGATTCTTCAATCTCGTAACATGCCAAAATATAAAGAAATTTTTAATATGACTTTTTACCACAATGTGCCTACTACCCCAAGGAGTTTGTGAATGATGTATATTTCAATAAAGTTTCTGATTACTTAATGACTTTTAATGACTAAAAACATGGATTCCTGATGTCTGGACAGGTTATTGGGATAATGCCATTAAACTGGATAACGCTAAGTGGAAAATAGCATTTTTATTCTTAATCTATTTTTTCCATTAAATAAACACTTATTTCACTTTAGGTGCTAATCAGATTGAGTTAATGATAACTATACTGTGTTTCTTTATAGAAATAAGGTTATGTTATATAACCTTCTGAAATGAACTTCAAACTACTGTCAATATCAAATTAGAGTAATAACATTATTCTCACCTTGCTCCAAGCTTCTAGAATAAATTAACATTTTTCCAGGAGCAACTCTAGAGCCTTCCAAAGCCAAGTTTTTGCCCATTCCTTTTTCAGAAGTAGTTCCCTGTGCCCCCACCCCACCCTAGCTTTTAACATTAACATTCTACATTGAAAACCTTTTATGAGAATCAAAAACCTGATTACAAATTAAGCTAAATCCTGCATTATTAAATTTAGGCCCTCAAAATTGGTTCAATCAAATAATGGTATTTCAAAGCAAAGAATCATCCTCACTTTTCTACTGTTCATTATCTAACATAGTGAACAGTACCCATTCCATTTTCATTTGAAGAGTTGCCTGAACTCCAAAATCATAAGATGTAACTATCTGAGGATAATATTAAGTTGGTTTTTAAGTCTGTGAATCACTTACCTAATGTGAGGGACTTGTGTGTAGAACAGAAAATGATAGCCACAGTGTCTGCTGGTGTGAAACCCGAATTACTCCTAGAGGCAAAAAAAGTGTTTTACAAATACTTTTATAGAAAACCTATCTAATACATCCTAAATCAAATGCAGTACCTACCTTCATGTTAACATCTCTTTGATCAATCCTGGTGACAGAAGTAATTCTATGCCCAAATGTACAGAAATGTCTAAATTTCTTTCTAGAGAATCATTTCTGAGTCATTTATCCATGAAAAGGAGACAGTTTTAAAAACATGTGGTGGAGGTCTCCTAAGATCATGTATGCAATCAGCCTGTGGTGCAGGACTTCATGAAAACCATGCAGCAAGGGACTCTGTCAGCTAAGTTGCTAGGTTATCACTTGATATTAACCCAGTGGCTTGAAAGAGTTAATGTAGCTCCAAAACTGTTTCCCTCAAGGAGCAATGTATCCTTTTGGCAGCAAACACACCCTTTTGAGAAATACATGGTATGAACAAAGATCTAACATCACATGTTTTAGTAAAAATAATAACATCATTCTTTGAGCAGTTACCGTGTATCAGGTACTCCTCTAATGTGTTTGCATGTAAAGACAACAACCCCATAAGGTAGGTGACACAACAACCCTATTTACAGATGAGAAAACTGAGGCACACAGAAGTTGTGTAACTTATCCAGGGCCCCACAGCTAGTAAGTGACAGAGCCAGGATTTAGATCAAGTCTGGCTCCTGGGTCTATGCTCTTCACTGCTTGTTATATAACACGCTAAGCTTAAAAAAAAAAATCTGGCTTAGTCAAAATCCATTCAATGTCACAAGGGTCAGTACTGGTGAACATCATATTCAGATATCCTATTTTAGATTATAAAGATTTAGAGAACCAGGAGCCAAAAAGGTTAGAAATATCATTATTATTGTGTCCTTGATTTGTTGGAAATTATTCCTTCCTGGAGAATCAGGGGTTGAAGATATAGTGAGTCTACTCATTTCCTGCCCTGAACTCAGACAAGAGAGTTAGCAAACGGAAAATACTCTAGAACCTGACTGAAAGTATATTGTTGCAGATATAACAATCTACCAAATTTTTAAGAATCTCTAAAGAAAGAGATCCCACCATTTCCTTTAGTAACCTCATCCTCATATATAAATTTTTTTGGGAGAAAAATCTTCCCTAAATGGATCCCACATCCTGTTTTCTTTGTTATACACTCACTGGAGGGGAGAAAGGCCTCCTCCTCCTCCTCCGCATCCTCTGTGCATATGTTAAGAGAGTACTTAAATTGCCCTTTGGTCTTCTCTCCTTTGAAAGGTCACCTATGTCATGCTTCCTAACCAGTCTCACATCCAGCTCTTTTTTGATAACAACTTTCCAAACTGATTTTTTGGTGTCTCACCTCAGTTAAGAATTCCTTACAGCTGTATATCACTTGAGAATAAGATTGCCTTATTGTTCCCACATTTTATTCTCATATTTATATTGTGATACCGCTCATTTCTTAAACATTGCACTACATGGCTGACACATTCCTTGATCCTTTTATTTGCCATGTAGGCCTAATGTGGAAGGAGCTATGTAAGGTTCTATAAATTCATGGATGAAAGGAGTACAGATATGTACGCTATAAAAGAGAAAGAGATTGAGAATGAGAGAGAGAGAGAGAGAGAGAGAGAGGAGAGAGAGAGTTTTGGCACCGAAGAGAAGGATTATCTCAAGCTTGGCAGGGGGGTGGGGGATCTTGATGGAGCACATAGAGAACCTTCTTGGAGGAAATAACAATTGAGCTGGGCTTTAAGCAACATGTTTAGACATGTGAGATGTGTATTTTAGGTAAGGGATAGTGAAACTGAAGTAAGTATGGGAGTGAGAGGGGCAGTTGGAAAAGAGCAGATTCTTCAGGCCGACTTGTGTGCAGGGACACTGGCTTGTGACCAGGAGTGTGGACTTGATAAGATGGGATAAGGAGAACTGATGAAGGACTTGGAACAGTAGAATGATAAGATCAGATCCATTCTTAAGGAGGGGTAATCACACAGCACAGCCTAAGACTGAAACTGAAGAGGCCAGGCAGGAAGCAGAAAGCTCTAAGGGCCTGAAGAACCATAGTGCAGGCAGGAGACGGTGGTAAGAGACATGAAGATAGAATTAAAAAATTTGTCAACTGTTAACGTCTATGAAATATTCCCTCCCAACACTTAAGAGCACAGGCTTTGGGGGCAAATGAACTTGAATTTAAATCCAGATCATCCTTTTGCTTATATATGAAATAAGGATAATACTGCCTGCCTCTTAGGGTCATTGTGAGGATAAATGCCAATGTTTGCTAAGAATTTGGCACATTGCAAGTATTTATTTAATACACTCTAGTTGATATTTTTATTGTTATTGTTGCTTTGAGAGCAGGAGGAATTACAGAGAAATTAGAAGCTTTGAGCAAATAGGACAGAGAAGAGCATTTAGGCACTGAGGCAAATAGAGAATGAGAAAGGAGGCCAGTGAGGTCTGGGGAGGAGGCCAAGGAGTTGATGTTTACATGTACTGAATTTGTAGTAGTAAGAGGGCACTGTGTTTTCAAGAAATCTGGTGAAGAGAAGAAAAGGGTCTTGGGAGATTTTAACACGAATAGAGAGAGAGCGAAGATGCAGCAGGTAGAAACAACTGATGAAACCAGGTCCTCAAATACGCCTGAGAGGACGAGACTGAGGGCGTTAGCCTGAGTGGAGAGTTCCCTGTAGCCTGTGAGCTGGAAACAAAAGATGAAAAGGTAAATGAAAAATACGGAAATTTTTCAGGTGGAAAATGGGAAAGTGGAGGCAATTTCTCTGTCAGAGCTTGTACTTTCTTTGTAAAGCGTGAGGCACTTCACTCATCCACAGAGTCTGAGGTAATACTGAGGCCTGGGAACCTAAGAAATTAGAAAAGCCTGAAATAGGAAGATTGGGGAATATGATCTACAGTCAATTCACAATGAATAAAAAACTTCCACAGAGATGAATGCCCACCTGTGCTTGTAGCACATGTAGCATAACCAAGTGGCCTAGTTTTGGGCTGTTCTCCAGCAAGGCTTGTGGTGTTAGTAACACTACATAGGCCTTTTTTGTCTTTTGCTGCCCTTGTTTAGAACCAGTTGTCGCTGCATCTGAATTTATGCAGTTTGGTTTTCTTCCAAGAGAGTCTGGCAATACACTTCTCCTTTGGTGAACTCTGTTTTGCTTGATATCTTGCTCTTTTCCAGATTTTAGCACATTTCCAATGTGTCAAAATCTCTGGCCAAGAAGGCTCTGATTTAATCTGGCGCTGGCTGCCATTCCGTAGAGCAGCACTTACAGTGTGGCTAAACAGGATATTTGCAAGACGTGCTTACCTGTCCTCTCTTTTAGGTAAGGAGACTGAAGGTAGGCCCACACTGGGAGGCTTCTGGCCTGATTTGAGTTGACACATTGCCCTATCATTCTATTGACACAAAGCCCATCAGGTGGGAGAGAGGAGCAGGACATAAAAATGGAATGTTTAAGGTTCAAAACAATATTCCCCCTAAGCAGGGCTGACTTCTACTCTACCTCCAAGTAACAGACTGTTCCACATAACGGATCTCGGGGAAGGCCAACAGATCAGATGCTCACTTAACCCTCCATTCATGATGAGGATGATGACAATGATGACGAATGACCACAGCAGTAAACATTTATTGAGCACTTTTCTAAGCACTTAGCTTCCTACTTCTTCTTCTCAGAAGAGTCTTATAACGTAGATAGTATTATTGCCTTGCTGTTTCCACAAAGGGAACTTGAAGCACAAAGAGGTTAAATAACTTGCCTAAGGTCACACAACTAGTAAGTAGGCTCTCCCAAATCTTGGAGATAAGTTTGCCTGTTGAGAAGGAAATTATAAAGAAACAAAAACAGAAACAAAATAACCACACGATTTAGTGGACGAGAGCAGCCATGCTCTGTCAAGGGGTGGCTTAATGGAGGAAAGTCATGACAATACACAGAAAACCGAAGCATTCTGTACATTATATTTAAGTAGTAATAACTGTAATTATTTTCAGTGATTAACATCTCTATTGTGTCTGCTCACATTCTTGAAAGGAATCACATTATTATTTCTTTTCTTTTTTTTTTTTTTAATTTTTATTTATTTTTTTCCCCCAAAGCCCCAGTAGATAGTTGTATGTCATAGCTGCACAGCCTTCTAGTTGCTGTATGTGGGACGCGGCCTCAGCATGGCCGGAGAAGCGGTGCGTCTGTGCGCGCCCGGGATCCGAACCCGGGCCACCAGCAGCGTAGCGTGTGCACTTAACCGCTAAGCCATGGGGCTGGCCCTACTATTTATTTTCTAACTCTACCTTATCTCTTTTTAATATTGATTTTCTTTTTATCCTGTTTTTATAATTCTTTTGATCACTTGGCTTCCCCTGAGATGTTTGTTTCCTTTTCTTCCCAACTGGTCTTTTTATTCTCTCTTACAAAGCTTTCAATCAGTGTTTTCCACATAATATTTATTTTGCCTTCCTTTGCAGTACCCACAAAGGAAAACATGTCAGAAGGTTTTACCAGTAGAATCACAGAATGTGGAGCAGAAAGGGTCCTCAGAGATAGTTCCGCCGGAGCCCACTGTTTTTAGAGGAGGAAACTTCCATGTGAAATACTTTCCTTTGTTAACCTCTGTACCTGTGTTTTGTCCTTACTCATTTTAGGGGAAGACCTCGTCTGTCATTAGCTGTGTGGTACTAAACAAGTTACCCAGAGCTCTGTGGCTTCACTGCCTCATCTCTGAAATGGTGTGGATACTCACCATTAATAATAATGCCGTCTTCCCTCTCTCCCTCCTTTTCCCACTCTCCGATCCTTCAACCACCCTTCTTCCCTCCCGGGGCTATGGTGAGAGGCCGATTGACACATCTGATTGAAAATGTACTGACAAGGATTAAAACACCTACACAAATATTGGTTTTCTTCCTTTTCCTTTCTTAATGGTTTCTTTTGTCACTCTAGTGACACTCTAGGTTTCTATTACTCTAGTTCTCAGCTTACCAAACTGTCTTTTATGTATTTTTAAAGGCTCCCAATTACTGCTTTCTTTTTCTAAGCTTTTTCAACATTTTTTTTTTACCTTTGACAGCTTCCCAAAGTTGCAGAAAGCTTAGGTCACTATGGACAACTGACTTTTGGTTTAATGAATCAACTCTCATTTCCTAGCAACTTTGACAGAGAAATGTCACAAAGAATGTATTACAAAGCTAGAAATGCTAATTCCCTCTCTTCCATAATTAGTTTTTGAAATAATATAAACTATTTTGACATAATAAATAAATATTCTACAGTAGCTAACATTCAGTGAGCACTTACTATATGCTAGATATTATGCTGAGGGCTTTATGTGCATATTATTTACTTCTCCAAACGACCGGTACCACTACTATCTCCACTTTATAAATGAGGAAACTGACAAAAATGACAAAGTTTTTACATAGGATTGAAACTCAAATCCATTTGACTCCAGAGTTGGAATTTTTAACCCTGACTCTATTCTGTAGACAAATAAATGAGAACACAGAATGACAACTCTTAAATGTACTTTAAGTACTCAGAGTAGAAGAGGTTCACATGCCAGACACTAGAATGGTAACATGTCAGGTCAGTAAATCTAAGAAATGTTAACCAGGTAAGCAGAGTGTTGCAGGAAAGTTGAATTTTCTAGGCTGGGTCTCTTCCGGTTTATGCTAAACTTCCATCATTCAGAGGTCAGTGGCATGCTGTACAAAAAAAGACAGACTGATTTCCATGCTGAGATTTTTGTCTCTTGATATCTAGATTGGTTTTAGATTCACTGAACTGGTAAGAAAAAGATGAGGAAAAAACCACAGACCAATTTCACTAATTTAAGTAGGAAGGAACAAAAAGTAGGAAAAGAAAATGAAACTCAAGAGAGTATAAACCAAGGGGTCCTAGTTCAAACTCTTGGTATCTTAGACTAATTTGTGTGTGTGTAAACTTGAAGAATCCAGTTAAACACTACACATTCCCTAACCAAAACCAGTATAGGAATTTAAAAAGTAATTGAAGTAGTTTAGTGCAGTGGATAAAGCATGGGCAAATGTTTTTGGAAACGTCAAATAGAAATAGATTTCAATTCTACATGTACTATTTGCCATCTGTTATTAAACTACTAAAATCTGATTTTAAACTAAATTACCTATTCTAAGTGTGGGTCCTCATCTGCAAAATAGCAACAAAAACACGCAGTATCACAGTCTTTGCTGTTAGACTGACATGAAATAACATATGCACAATCCCTTGCATAGTGCCTGGGACAGAGAAGGGTTCAATCAATGTTGGTCTCTTTCATTCCTTCAGCAAAATCTTCAGGCACTATGGGGTCTCTCAGCATGAAAAAAATGTGAACACCATCTTCTAAATTTTGTCCAGTTGAAAAATCTCCAAATTTTAATGGAATACTTTGGGGCTACACAACCATTACACAGGAGCATAGTTATGGCCACCCCATATTCTGTTGTTTATCAAAGAACGTGCCTGTGTGACAATGGGCCAAGCAAGTTCAAAACGTGACAGAACTTCAGTGAAGGCAGAATAGAAGGATCTCAAAACCACAAGGTCTTATGAATGTCCCGTTTACCGCATGCTGAAAATTCTCAATTTTAATTCAACTAGTTGTGACACCCTAGCCCCTGCCTTCAGCAATCCCAATAGTGGCTATTCTGTGCTTTTCAAGGAATTTTTCGGTCACTGACAGGATATCTGAGAGGATAGGATGAGTGGGTCTGATTATTACTTCTGCCACAAGGACCAGGAAACAGCGGCGAAAGGCAAACATCTTTTCTAAGGTGACATAACAAGCCATTTATAAAACGAACTTTAAAATACTTCTACTCTCAGACTTGACCAATTAAGTCACATTTTCTCTGTGACTTAATGGCTCTAGGCTTTACTCTTACTTCATAAATCACAACCACAAGCTTGGGAAAATGCTTCCAATTATACCAGTCGATAAGTTTTTATTGACTGTTTACAATCAGCCTCATGCCAGACCAAGTGCTATGGGAGCCAAGCACCTAATGTGAGGCCTGAACCATCCACAGCTCTGACACTGTTTCAGGCCTTGTAAACAACCCAGGACCTTTCCCTCTGGCAGCTCATTGCCGTCACCTGGAATTCAAGAGCCTGGCAACCTGGCCCAAGCTTACCTTTCCAGCTACCCCTCTACTCCTGTTGTCTCACCATGTCTTGTTTTTAATCTTCCTCTACTCCTGTTGTCTCACCATGTCTTGTTTTTAATCTTCCTCTACTCCTGTTGTCTCATCATGTCTTGTTTTTAATCTTCCTCTACTCCTGTTGTCTCACCATGTCTTGTTTTTAATCTTCCTCTACTCCTGTTGTCTCACCATGTCTTGTTTTTTTTGTGGGTGTGTGTCCACATTTACATTATTGTTTCTTCTCCCACCAAGAAGCCCCTCTCTGCATCTCTGTTTGCTGAATAATTAGCCATTCTTCATGACTTACGTCAAATCCCATCTCTTCCATGAAGCCCTGCACCACCACTCTCTTGGAAGTGCTTTCTTCTTTGAATTGACTACAGGTTGGCTTACTGTACCACTAAGAGGACACTTAGTTATCAGTGCATATATGTAGTCTATAAACTCATGCAGGATCGGTATCATCTCTTATTTGTTGTATTCACTATGGTAACTTTCTCACACCAAAGGCTTAAGTAATATCTGTTGCATGTACAATACTCGTGGAAGAAGTTGCATTAGAAGTGAGCCTTTAAGAACAGGAAAGATGAACTAGGACATGGAGACCAGTTTAGATAAGGGATAGCCTAAGCAAGGTATAAAAATGAGAATGCATGAGGTTCCTCTAGGGAATAGCAAAGATTTTATCTCAACCTAAAGCTTAGACAGCATGAATGCTAGTAGTGGTTCACTTAGTCCACCAAAATGAACTTCATTCTGTGGGAACTGGATACCCATTGAAGATCTCTGAACAAGAGGGCTATTATCAGAACTTCGAGTTATTGGAACCAGTGTGAAATGCGTAAGAAAAGTCTGGCCTAGAAATGAAGATACCAGTAGGATATCCATTGTAATAGTCTAGGGAGAAAACAGGCAACAAGAGCCTGAATTAGGGAAGTGGCTCTGGGAGCATAAAAAATATTTCTACAGAGGTAGGAAAAGACATTTTAGGGCCGGCCCGGTGGCGCAAGTGGTTGGGTGCGCGTGCTCCGCTCCCGGGGTTCGCCAGTTCAGATCCTGGGCACGCACCGACACACTGCTTGGCAAGCCATGCTGTGGCGGCGTCCCATACAAAGTGGAGGAAGATGGGCATGGATATTAGCCCAGGGCCAGTCTTCCTCAGGAAAAAAAGAAGAGGATTGGCAGATGTTAGCACAGGGCTGACCGCCTCACAAAAAAAAAAAAAACGGCCGGCCCTGTGGCTTAGCGGTTAAGTGCGTGCGCTCCGCTGCTGGCGGCCGGGGTTCAGGTCTGGGCGCGCACCAACGCACTGCTTCTCCAGCCATGCTGAGGCCGCGTCCCACATACAGCAACTAGAAGGATGTGCAGCTATGACATACGACTATCTACTGGGGTTTTGGGGGAAAAAATAAATAAATAAAATAAAAAAAAATCATTAAAAAAAAAGACATTTTAAAAATAATGATGTGAAGGATTCCAGTTTGAGTAACTCTGCAGGTGGTGGTTCCATTAAAAATAAAGAAATGAGAGAGAGAGAGGCAGTATTGGGAAAAAAGATTAATTCCTTTTTGAATATCTTGAGTCTGAGGTCCTGTTAAGACAGTCAGGTGAAAATATCTGAATGGTAAGTGATAAGCAGTGCTGGAACTCAGGAAAAACGTTGGAATGGAAGGTCTAGGCTCAAAAATCATCAGCAGGAAGCTGGCAGCTGGAGCCAGTAGAATGGAGGAGGCTGCCTAAGCACATGATGTGAATAGATGAGACAAGGGCCAAGGACAGATCCTTGGTAACATCTACAACTTGAGGGTGGCAGGAGCAAGATGGAGTGGTCAGGAGATAGGAGAAAAAGCAGAACAAGTGGCATAGAAGCTCAGTAACGAGCATGATCTGTCATTTAAGCAACTAACAATGAGAGATACCAAATCACTTACCTTGTTGAAAAGATGAAGGTTAAAAGCATAAAACTCAGCTGAATAGAAAATACTGAAGGAAAAAAAAAGATCGAATCTAAATTAGCACTATAAAAGCACATTTACCAGTATGCTTAGTTTTATCTGAAACTTATGGGAACTCAAATAGAAAAACAAACAAATGAATAAACAAACAAACATACCTTGAGCTAAACTGATAGAATCATTTAAATTGGTGGGACTCAACTTGTTCTTATTGAAGACATCCCTAGATATAATCTATGATATCTACTACTCAGGGCAAGTCTAAAACTCTCTTTGATTTAAGATTTGGTTATTTAATTTATTCAATTTAGAAAGAGCTGGTATATACTACAAATATTTATAGCAAATAGCATAAATGTGGTGGCATATAACATATATTTTGGAATAACTCATTTTGATTTTAATAACAAAAGATTCTTTGATATTATAATTACCAAAAGTTTTTGGTATCACAGCATAAATAGAACAAAAGGTTGATTTTTGAGCCTAGCAGTTACAGTCATGCAGTGTTTAATGAACGATGGGGATACTTCTGAGAAATACATCCTTAGGTGATTTCGTTGTTGTGTGAACATCATAGAGTGTACTTACACAAACCTAGATGGTATAGCCTACTACACATCTAGGCTATAGGGTGCTAATCTTATGGGACCATCGTCATATATGTGGTCTGTCGTTGACTAAACATTATTATGCGGTGTGTGATGTACTTGCATTTTATAGTCTGCTGCTTCTTAAAATGAAATAATATTATGCTGGGTATATTTTAATAGAAAAGATTATGTAAATATTCACATTTTAGCCAATGCAGCTGATTATTATAATTATAAAATAATAGTATCATATACTATAAATCCTACTTTTAATTCACAATAAAGGATAAGATTAGCTTAAAGTTATAATAAAATAAATTGGCAAAAAGTGCTCAATCTAACATTTGAATTTGATAGATATTATTGCTTCTTTCATCTGACATCAACTATCGTAAATCAAAAATAGAAAACAAAGGAGATTAAGTCATAAGTGTGTAACTGGTGTCTTTTTAAAGCCCAGATACACATGATAGTATCACTGAGTACATATAATATGATACTAAGTATTCTTTTCTAATCAAATTTACGTTTGAAATGAATTTAGGGAACACAAATTGCTACACTTTGCTATTGGGGAGACCGAGTGGATAGCAAGGATCCATTTACCAACTTACTTATGAACAGTATGAGAACAAGGCTGAACTTATCCAGGTCAATATTTGGGTTAGAGAACGTGTCACAGAACGTCGTGTAGATGATCATGAGGAGCACACTGCTGCTGATAGCACCAAAAGGCGGTTTCTTCCTTTCAAGCCAATCCTTGATGTATCTTCGGACAATCTGAAATAGAGATCAACAGGTTGCCTCTTTTCAGAAATAGAGGGAGTTGAATTGGGCATTGCAAAGTGAGTCTGACAGCAGAAAGACATAAAGGAAAGAGAATAATTTGGATGATGGCCACAGTGGATTTCAAAGCTTTCCTGCCACACCACTCTTCTTCTGGGGAATTTAACATTTGTAGTGCAACTTCCACTGGTGTCCATAATGAGAGTATATTTTCAACTGTATTCAAATCCATCCTTAATCATGCCAAATGCTCTTTGCTAGCTGTCACTGAGACATGCCCATTAAGCCTCCCCAAAGTTTACCTCCTCTGCTGATCCTAATGGATGTGTGTAATTATCATAGTCCCCTTTGCCTCAACAGACAATTCCAACTGCAACTTTGGGAATCTTAAAAATCTGACATCTTCAAGAATTTCAAGACGGTAGATAATCGAAAGTGATCCATGGAACATATTAATATTTAAAATGCTAGCAATGCACCAGAAGTTTTTAATTAAATTATAACTCATGCTTGAAAAGCAAAAGTGCATGTGTTGTGGGAGTTTAAATAATTCAAACTCTGAATATCTAGAGTTTCTGTGAATCCAAAGACAAATGCCATTTGCATGCTTTTAGAATTCTAGAATTAACGCTTAAAAATGAATAAACCTGTCCTAACTTTTCTACAAAAGGATGAGTGAAATATAAAGTTATATAGCAATCCTCTTATTTTAAAATCAAATCAGATATTTAAAATCAGGACAGTCTGAATATTGGTGATAACTTTTGTTTTGTTATCAAAGTGAACTGCTCTATTTAAAACCTTTCGCTTTTGAAAGAAGCTGAACAAGCCCTATAATAAGGACTATAGCTGAGACATACTAAGTTTTGAGTCACTCATTATCCTACATAATTGAACACGAGATTTCACAACAGGCTGAATTACCATGATCCATTAGCAATAATGAGGTCAGGGAGCTTCTCCTGACTAGGCTGATGCGGTTCTATCATCTACTCTGTCACTGAAAAGCCTTAGTTTGCAATGGAGCATACCTTCACAGATACTCAAGATCAAAATAAACTACTCTCAAGAGAACCTTTGAACAAATGCCTTTGGATCAACTTTATCCATTCTCAAGGACTCAGTAAGTGAAATCACAGTGTTAATAAAGGGAGTCCTGGCAGAAAGCTGACCAGGTGGTACAAGGTACACTTACAATACCTTGAAGGTTGGGTGGGGGTGGGAACGAGGAGAAAGAGTGTTTTATATATATAGATAGATAAATGGTTACATATTTTTAAAAAGTAGATCTTGTAATTAAAGTTATAACTGGATTTATAAAAAAATATATATATTTTTTTATAGAAGTGATCCCAAACTATAGTAATTTATCTAGTGTTTCTTTCTTTAAGGTTAAAATGTAGTGAGGTACAGAGAAATAAGAGCAGTTCTGTCACACAGTGTTATTGACCGATGTATTAGAACACAAGTTTGGATAACAGTGCTCAAGTCCCGAGATGGCCCCATGTTCGGATATGTCACCGTGGGGGTAGCTGCTTATTAGAAAGCTACAGAGAGACTTCATTTAAAAGGGCATTTCATAATCTATTGTGTTTAATAGCATAAAGCTGTTAGTTGCCCAGATTTAACACAACTCAATCCTTTAGGAAATAAAATAAATGGAAATTACATGGAGTTATTGAAATTGATGCTGTCCTCCAATCTTGTTTTAAAATGCAATGGTTAAAAACACAAAAGTCCTCTCTCTGCAATAGGTTATAGAATGTGTGATCTCAATTCCAAAAGTAAAAGTATCTTCTCCCACCACTATCGACCCCTCCGACAAAATAAACAAATAAATATGAATGAGGTGTAACTTGGAAGTCAAAGCCATTTTAAAAACCAAGACAAATCTCTAATCATCAATCAACTTTATAAACTGTAATTTGACTTAGTCAACCTAATTACGTTTTTCTTTATTACAAACTACTCAGACTCTCTTTCAATATGGCAAGAAACAAGGGCTCCTGAGTCCTGAATCCTCCTGGCCACAATGCCTTTCTTCTAAACACATGAATGTGTTTACGTTGGATACTTAATCTCAATAAAGAAAACAACTAGAAAGTTGGAAATTGGACAGACCCACAAGTGAAACAGTAACCCTAGGGGAAAACAGATTGTCTTTCACTGTTTTTAGTCTTATAGTGATATTTGTGTTTTCTAAGTAAACCACTTTATAACTGGCCAGGCTCCATAGAGTTTTTCCATCTTCTTCTAAAATTAAATTCACAAAGCTGCTGCTTTTGAATTGCGGAGCTAGAAAAGTGTTAAAATGTTTCATACACTACAGGGTGAGGTAGTGTTGACACGCCTCAAAGATGTGCTGTGGACATAACTCTAGGAAACCTCGTCTTCTCTTAGTTCAGCCACAACACTTTTGACACAATCATTCTCCATTTGTGAAGAACCATGTCATTTTAAAATTCTCCAAAATTCTTTGCCTTAAGAAATGTTTAATAACCTTATAGGAAACAAGATTTTGCTAGAGATAGGTCAACACGACCTGATAGAGATGCCTCAGATTCTCTCTTGGGAAAATTAAAAAACCAACAACTCAAGATGAGATGGGAAAAGGCACTCTAGTGAGGTGGCCAGTTGTAGCTTTCTTCAGAATCTATACTAATTCAGTTGCCCACATAGCTCAAAGAAACTTAGACATTCAAAATTAAATGACAAATCCTCATTAACTTGTTTGCTTTTCCCTACGGAGAGAGGAGGAAAAACATCTTCCACAGGAAGCTTTTTATTTTATTTTCATCTTCTACATTTTGATTTTCTTTATTTTAAATTAAGCACCAGGAAAGGTTAAAGGGAAAGTTAAATTTGAATCCCTGTACTTCTAATAAGCTGAGCTACATATCAATTACTGCATGACCTACAAGCTGGAAACCTGGAAAAATAACATGTCTTAGGTGAAGAATGTTGATAGACTGAGATAACCGAGAAGTGTAATATCCATCATTTTAGTTTTCTTCATTTTTTTTCAGGGTATTGTCTTGCTTTTTTCTTTCTACTCTGCCTTTACATTTATAAATTGATTTCTGAGTGGGGATATATGATGGATTATTTTTCAAGTTAAGTCTGAATTTTAAAATATATTTTTCTTCAAGGTGGCTTTAGATTGTTTCTTCAATTTTTATCCTCTACTCCAATGAATCCATATATGTTCATAAAGTGTTTTGTTTCTTCATTAATATTCTGTTGAAATGTATAGTCAGGGATATGAAATCAAATCCAATTTATATAACACTTTTCTTTAAAGGTATTTTTTATTAAATATTGAGTAGATTCAAAATAATATCTGTATACTTTCTAAAAAGGTATAAACAATAATAATAAATGGATACATTAAGCACACGTCATCTACTTAACTTTTTGAAAATTCTTTCCCACTATTATTTAATTTCATTGTCATGAGAAAGGTCGTGCAGATATTATCCTGCTCAGTTTACAGTTGAAAACAAAGGCACAGAGAACTCAAACAACTTGCATAAATTTTAAAAAGCTAGTCAAGTGGATAAGTAGGAACAGACCTATATTTCCTGAGGGAACAATAGCATAGGGGTTAATGGTACAGACTTTGGAGTTTCTTACTCTGTGATCTGCCCTGTGCCTCATCTGTAAAATGGACATAATAGTAGTCATAGTGAGGAGTATGTAGTTAAATAAATATAAAATGCTTTAGAACCTGGGCCTGTACATGGTAAATAATGGCCAGTCTTATTTCCAAGTCTCAGACTGGTGATGTTTCTATCACAACACTGTTTACCAGTATATCCCACTGCATAATGTAACCGCTAGTTTTCTCTCAAAGCAATGAAAACAGTTCATAACTAATATAATTTTATAAGTGCAAAATTTTATTAACATTAATAACACTAACTTCCGCTTTAGCTGAAGATTATTATGAAAAGCCAATCTCAAATTGTGAAACAAATCACTAATGAAAGGCCAGAGAATGCATGAATGATAAATGATAGATATGCTTTTGATTATTAATTTATAGCAAAAAGTGGGGTTTAGTGTGCTGTTTTGAAAAACATTTTTCAAAGGTGGTAGAAATTTTATTAACATTTATTTGTAAATCTCTCAAATATAACGCATAAAATAAGTATTTGTCACAAGCACTTAGATGTATTGAAGGGTTTATCAGAAAAGGAGAAGAAATATTACAATAACACACATTTTATTTCTTTCTAGAATTGACAGAAGAAGCAATCCCTCAACCATCTATGGAAAGACTAATCTTATCTCACAGAGTCACAGCATCTTCGAGCTGGAAGATATTAAACTCCTTGTTCTACAAATGAGGAAAGTGAGGCCTAGAAGTTGTATGGATAGCCAGGTGGTGGCAAAGACCAAACCAGACTTCAAGTCACATCACAGTCAGACAATAATGATTGCAACCAAAAAGAAGTATTGTATGAGAAAAACACATAAAAATAAAATAAAATTCACTCTCAGAAATATAAATAAAAAATTGAATGATGAAGTTTTTTGTGTGTGTGTGAGGAAGATCAGCCCTGAGCTAACATCCGTGCTAATCCTCCTCTTTTTGCTGAGGAAGACCGGCTCTCAGCTAACATCTATTGCCAATCCTCCTCCTTTTTTTTTGCCCCAAAGCCCCAGTAGATAGTTGTATGTCATAGCTGCACATCCTTCTAGTTGCTGTATGTGGGATGCGGCCTCAGCATGGCCGGAGAAGCAGTGCGTTGTTGTGTGCCCGGGATCCGAACCGGGGCTGCCAGTAGTGGAGCGTGCACACTTCACCGCTAAGCCACGGGGCTGGACCCCAATGATGAAGTTTTATCATCACTACAAGATTAAGGAAAATATTTTCAGCTCACCCTGCGTGGTCTTTTTCCTCTCCCTCTAGTTCCATTGATTATTTAAAAGGTAATGATAAAGTCTCATTTTAAAAGATGCATATAAAAATCTATAGACATGTTTAATCTCATAATGTGGCAGCTCTAGTTACAATTGAGAAACGAGGCTACCTTGCCCGGCATCTGTTTCCTCTGAAGTGCTACATACGAGCACTTCTTACAAGGTCCTCAAAGATCACCTTACAAAGTTTAGGTGAGTCAATGGATTACAAATAAATACAGAGATAAACAAGCAGACAAGGTCCCTGGTCTCATAGAGTTTACATTCTAGTTTGAGAAGATAAATAAAAAGAAAAACAACAAACAAATAAACGAGAAGCAGATAATGATCCATACTAAGCAGAGGTTTAAACTGGATGATCTGACAGTGACCAAGTGGCTACCGGGTAGCCCCTGGAGGAGGGTGAGGAAAGGTCTTTCTGAGGAGGTGAAAGGTGAGGTGTTCCAGGCAGAAGGAACAGCCAGCGCCAAGGTTCTAGGCGGGATCAAGGCTGGCGTGTCGGAGAAACAGAAGCAGGGTCAGTGAGACCTGAGTGTAAGGGCAAGTGGGGGAGTGTTAGGAGAAGTAAGAGGGACTTGAAAGTAGAGGACAGGGCAAAATAATCCTATAAGGAAGTGGGGCAGGGTTTCTGGGAAGTGTTGAATGACATTTTAAATTTGGCGTCATGAATTTAAAACAAGATGAGACCAATTACATGTTTCTCTCTAGCAAGACCGGAGATCTAGGGAAAATGGCTGCTGGGGGCTCTGTGAGGGTAAATTCAGAGTTTTCTTCAGTCAATCTTTTTACACAGCTTACACCCTACTATTGAGTATGCTATTAAATATAATATAAGTCTCTGCTTCTAGGAAGCTCACAGATAAATTATAATCTCTCCTGACAATATTACAAATCAAGTACCATGGGAGAATTGGAACCTAGTCTAGGCCAGGGGAGTCAGAGCAGGTCCACTGCATGTCAGAGGGCATCTCTGTACAGAGTCTTAAGGAATGAGTAGGAGTTTGCTGGCAGAAAAGGCAGGAACAATAAGATGAAAGGCATGGAGCAGTGCAGGGCACGGTCAGGAGAGGGAGTGGTGCACATACAGCCCCCCAGAAGAGACGCCTCTATGAGGGGGATGGTGGGAGGCGACTCTGGAGAGCACGTGGGGCCAAACAGTGAAGGGCTTTGTGGCCCACACAGAGATAGACGACAGGGAGCCAGGAGGGAAGTTTTTCAGGAGAGGGATAACATAATCTGATTTGTTTTTTAGGACTACCCTGGAGGCAGTAAAGACATGAGATAGGAATTGGAAGAGACAGCACAGAGACTAATTTGGGAGGTGCAACTGTTTAGATAAGAGATGATGAAGGTGTGGCATCCTCTCTGCAGTGTGAATGAGGCTGCAGATGCCAGATCTGAAAGATTTCTGAGGCAGAAATGGTGGCATTTAGTGACTGCCTGCATGTAAGGGAGTGAGGATGTAAGGAGAGGGAGGAGGCAAAGTGGTTTCTAGATATGGAGACTGGGGGTGTGATTGTTAATTCCTAAGACTAGAATACAAGAGGGGGGCAGATAAATGCAAACATAAAGGTTGTTCTCTTTGAAAAAAGCCATTGAAGTACTTTGGTACTAGAGTACTTTTAAAAAACCACCTATATTACTTTTTGACTACCTTGACTGCTTTATAATTTACTGTAATACTTGATTACTGGGCATGCAAAGGATAAGCAATCTAATAATTCATTGTTCTCTCTGGATAAATATTCTTAATTACATAAATTATGTAACCCTATATATTAAAAAAAAAAACCACTGAATAGCTTAGACAAAGGGTTTTTTTCCTATATGTTTTAAGCCAAACATTTATTGTTAATAGAGATATCTTCAAGATTGACTAAGAGAAGAACGTATGTGCCCTGAGTTATTATATGGAATTATTTTCAGAACCAAGAAAATAAGTTTGGGTTTAAACTAATACTCTGCACATCTTAAACTGTGGCTAGAGCTGAGAAGGGCAGGCGGGTTCTGTTATGCCTCTGTAAGACACAGTACTTCCCCTATAGATCACAGAATTCCTCTCACTCATTCACTCCCTCCCTCACTCACTCAACACATAGTTACTGGGTGCCTATGGTCTGGGTATGTAATGATAAACAAAACAAATATAGGTCCTGTACTCATGAAGCTGACAGTCTAATGGAGGAGACAAAGAGTTAACAAGAAACAGAAGATAAGTATATATTGTGACAAAGGCCAAGAAAGGAATCAAACAACATGCTGCAATGAAGAATAACCAGGGAAACACACTTCAGATAGATGGTTCAAAGAAGAGACGAATTAAAGAGTTAAATGAGCAATGAGTTGGGGTGGGAGGGTGGGTAGAAAGACATTCTAAACAGAAAAATTAAGCAGGAATTGAGAAGAAGCCAGGGAGGCTACAGAATAGGAAATGTGGCAAAGAGGTTAGAGGGGTAGGTGGGGGATGTAATATTTATTCAGAATATCTGTTACGTGAGCAGCAGTGTGGAAGAAGTATTGTTTTCAAGTATCCTTCTATATTCAATTAAATGGTATTCTTTGAGTGCTTTTAAGTCCTCCCCTTTTACCCTAAATTTAGTCCCTTTTCTAAGCAGAAAATTAAAATTAAAAAAAGATTAGTGCATGAGTAGTGGATGCAGTGGTATTCCACCCTGATCCATCTCTTTAGGAATGAGGTGCCTATTCCCACATCTGCAGGGCATGTTGGTTGACTGAAAGGTCTCAGTTGAGCTCCTCTTTGGAAACTGCCTTCAATTCAGTTGAGTTCCTCTTTGGGAATTGCTGCCAAGAGAGCAGACTCACCCAAGGTCATACCTCTCATGGGGAGTGGGATCTAATGACTGGTCAATGCAAGAGTATAGAGACCAGGCACTCTTGTTAGGCAGGACAGCAATGAGGGGTCATTCCACTTGAGGCCTTTGCTGGGACGGCATCACAGTTCAACTCCTCCCTCAACCCCAGCCAACTTTTTTCACTCTCCCAAAGGTGTTGATCCTAAGGGTGCTCCCCAATAAACTCCCTGCATGGAAACCTCTGACTCAGAGTCTGTTTCCCAGAGAACCTAATCTAAGACAACATGTACGTATTACATGTCTATACATATATACTTTTTTATAGTTAACATTTCAAAGAGTTGCTTCTTAGTATTTATAGGGAATTTGAAAATGATGTTGATAGACGCTCTAGAGCACTTACCTGTGTCAGGCTCTATGATGACAAAAACTTTATATGCATCCATACTACATTTAATCCTCCCAACAACCCTTTAAGATAGGTACTATTATGTATTATACAATTTGATAAATTACAAACCTGGATCTAGGGACGTTAAATGACTTGCCCAAGCTCACATACCAAGTACAACATTGAACTAAGAACTAGAGTCTAGTTGCTCTTAAACCAACATCTGTGCTCTTAACTATCTTAATATACTATATTCCTAAGACTCACTCATTTTAGCAGTACATTAAATTCTGCTCTGTTACCGTGGCTACTGAAGATTAAAAAAACAACAATCTTGTTTTTAAGTTTATATGCTTATAGTTAAATTATATGCTCATTATTAACTTGTAAGAAATTAAAATATAAGAATTTCTTCTATTAGTCTAATTCAATAAGAATGATAAAGGAAACTAAACTTTCTAAGATCTAATTTTAAGAGCTAATAAGATTAAATGTTAATTTTATCAATTACATGATCACAAATATGACCACCACTGTTGGAGAAGTCTGTGAAGCAGCCAGCCAAAGACAGATGCTTGTTCCCAACAATGGTCATAAATGCTGAGACCTTATGGGAAGTCGCAGAATAAGGTAATGATTTGCTAGATGTTTCCAAGCTAGCTACACAGCTACAAAAAAGGGAAAATAAATTTAAAACACCAAGATTCTGTGCAGGTGTCTTTATATATAGTTATCTGTAAAGCACATTGATATTAATTAAAAAAAATTAAAAGATGAGAATATTGTGATTGATGAAACTGTGTTTCACAGTCTTATATTTTCATTTAATTGTCTCTTCCTCTATCTTTCCTCTCAATTGTCCTGACGTTGCATAGGAATTAAAATTTGATCTATAAAGAAAAGAGCAGATAGAATTGGAGACCTTACCTGCCCAATAATGAGAGGAACCACAACAGTCATAAAAAGCTGAGAAAAAATAGATGTAAAAGGCACAGAAGAGGATGAGCCAAGCTGTAAAACAAGAATATAAGGGGAGTTAAAGTTACTTTGAATCAGTTATCAAATATTGCTGTTAATTAAATAATGCAATAAATGAATTCTCTCAGATGCACCCAAAATTTGACAGCTATATACAAACAAAAAGCAAGTGAAGTTACTTTTAATTTTCTAAATTTAACACAAAATAGACTGTTGAGTAGTTTAATTTATAATTTCTAGGGGGAGACTAAGATTCAGGAAAAACGATAACTATTGTTTTGCAATGAACTTAAATTGCTTATTATTATTATTATTATTATTTTTTTTTGTGAGGAAGATCAGCCCTGAGCTAACATCCATGCTAATCCTCCTCTTTTTGCTGAGGAAGACCAGCTCTGAGCTAACATCTATTGCCAATCCTCCTCCTTTTCTTCCCTAAAGCCCCAGTAGATAGTTGTATGTCATAGTTGCACATCCTTCTAGTTGCTGTATGTGGGACGCAGCCTCAGCATGGCGGGAGAAGCGGTGCGTCAGTTCGCGCCCGGGATCCGAACCCAGGCCGCCAGTAGCGGAGCGCGCACACTTAACCGCTAAGCCACGGGGCTGGCCCAAATTGCTTATTATTAAATACATATCGAAAGATTAAAGACATTCTGTGTTCATACTGTCTATAATCACATGCCATGATATTTCACCTATACTCATAGTGATTTCTATTTCACATGTCTGCAGATACCTAACACAAACAAGTATGTCTCCTTATTCTCTTTTTGAGATAACATATTTTTTTTTGAGGAAGATTGGCCCTGAGCTAACATCTGTTGCCAATCTTCCTCCTTTTTTTTTTCCTTTTTTCTCCCCAAAGCCTCAGTAGATAGTTGTATGTCATAGTTGTACATCCTTCTAGTTGCTTTATGTGGGATGCCGCCTCAGCATGGCTTGATGAGCAGTGTAGGCCTGGGTTTCTCCGAAGCAGAGCGCGCAAACTTAACCCCTTCACCACTGGGCCAGCCCAAAAAAATATCAAGATAATATTTTTATTAATGCAAATAAAATAGTTTCTAACTTTCCTACTCCTTCAAAACAAAGGCAATGAATCTTATATCCTTTAAAATTTATTCTTACACAAAATCTATGGAGTGGGAAATACTGAAACAACTTATTTTTCAACTTAAAATTTCAATATACCTCTCCTAAATCTGTATGTCCTAACAGTGTTCATAATTCCTATTTTTTCTCCCTCCTCACTTTTTGGATCTTTCTTTGCTAATGACTGAAATCTCAGGTTCATGAAGATTCTATCGCCAGCAGGACAAGTTAGTGTTTATCTATGAACACAGTCACACACCCACATTAGCCTCAACCACCAAGAACTGCTGTCTTCCTATTAACTTTCTAATGGTTTTCAAAACCTCCTTCCGGTTTTCAAACCTTTCTGGACAAACGATAGCCTGTTCCATAGATGTTATCTCTTTTATGATGCCCTTTTGCAACCAGGTTCTCCCAAACCATCAATAATGATCTCCTTGGCCCTTGGAATTTACTTCATCCTTCTCTTGCAGACCAAACCTCAATTTTCATATTTACTTAAGTTTAGTTAAACTTGGAAATACCTTTCGGAAAATAATTTTTATGAAAGACATTGAAGTGGTAATGACTGAGGGCATAGAATGTTAAATAAATCAAAAATTTAGATAAATGAAGTCAATAGCTCAGAATGAAATGATGTAGGATCAGTGTTTTCACTAATTTCTGATATCTGTATGAGCTAGCTTACCAAAATTTTTTCTACACCCTGGTGTATTTTGTAAAATTCTGTCCCCAATCCTCAGCCCCAATCTATGTGCACTCAAAATGCCAAGAATGTATGTCCTGCCCATCAATGGCCTGCATTAACAAAAGCTTCAACATTGACCACTGGCTGTCAGTTTAACCTATAAAAATTGTAGCCTCTAGCCTTTTCCTCCATAACCAATATAAACTAAAGAAATAAAGAAAGACAAGCAGAAACAGTCAAACTGGTGAAGAATACATGGATCCCGGTGTGTTAAATGTTACATGGCTGTTAGATGTTCCTTTTTATGCAAAGCAAGAATATTAAAAGCTAATAATTACACCCTATTTTAGAGCACCTATGTCCTCGAAGCACAAGGTATTTACCAAACATATTCTCTCCACAAATATTAACACTAAGGATGCTCCCGAGGCAAGAATTGAAATAAAGAAAATATATATTTTACAGAGAAACCGAGGCACTGGATGAATAAAAAAATGAACAAAGTTTTTGGGGCCAGCCCAGCGGCATAGTGGTTAACTTTGTGTGCTCTGCTTTGGCAGCCCGGGGTTAGTGGGTTTGGATCCCGGGCGAGGACCTACACAGCACTCATCAAGCCATGCTGTGGTGGTGTCCCATATACAAAGGAGAGGAAGACTGGCACAGATGTTAGCTCTGGGACAATCTTTCTCAAGTAAAAAGAGGAAGATTGGCAACAGATGGTAGCTCAGGGCCAATCTTCCTCACCAAAAAAAAAAAAAAAAGAACGAAGTTTTCAAGTTCAAAAACATTCAGCTCAACGCTCTATCCAGAAAGTTCACAATATTTGTAGAGAGACAGTAGGATTCAGGGTGATAACCTTCAAGTAAAAGGTGTCAATTCTTGCTTGGGATCCCATGAGTGATCTCACACATCTCTGTTCCTCTTCTAGCTCAACTTTATTAAGTTATTTAATATGTTTTTAAAATGTTTCAATGAATAACCATATCAAGCTATATTCCCTCTGTAAGCCCAGGGCTTAACCCAGAACCTGGCACAGAGAATACGTTTGTAGACAAATAAACCTGTGCAGAATGAACAAATGAAGTAATTTGAAACTATGAGGTGCTAAAAAGTGACAAACTCTTATTCAAAATCATATCTCTCTTTTTTCTGAAGTTAAAAAAACACAAAACTTAAGTATATCTAAAAACCTCTTATTATTGTGGTATTTATACAATCACTTGGTATTATTTTTCACACTGCTTATTTATCATTAGTGACACAATTAATTCTAACATGCACCTAGAAACAAAGGGCGTCTAGTCACGACAAGAACTATGTGAAGAAAGGACATGCACACGTGTGTAAAAAGCAGCGTGAGGGTGGCCTGCGCGTGTTCTTTGCCCTTGGTTCTCCTCCATCCCTCCTCCTCAGCTCCTTAATGCCGTTCTGGAGGGAAAGACCTAAAACTGATAGAATCCCAACTCTGGAAGAGACTTGTAGTCCCATCTCTCTTTTTAAAGATGTGAAGACTGAGGTCCAGAGAGAAGTGACTTGTAATTAACATCTCTAATACCTGCACTATGATGTGAAATTGGCTGTGCTTCTCAAACACATATAAGCAACTCTTTAGCTGAATCTGCTCTGTGATAATAGTTCTCCTACACTGGGGAGGCTTGTTTGTTTAACCAAAAAGTATTACTGCAGAGCAGTAAACTCAGAGATCAAATGGAGAGAAAAGTTAAAACATCACTTCAGGGCTGGCCCCGTGGCTTAGCGGTTAAGTGCGAGCGCTCTGCTGCTGGCGGCCGGGGTTCGGATCCCGGGTGCGCACTGACGCACCGCTTCTCCAGCCATGCTGAGGCCGCGTCCCACGTACAGCAACTAGAAGGATGTGCATCTATGACATACAACTACCTACTGGGGCTTTGGGGGAAAAAATAAAATTAAAAAAAAAAATCACTTCATTTATTAAGCGAATTTTGGGAGTTATTTTTAATCCCTGTTCTATCTAAAAGATTGAACTTGGAAATAAGAAAAGTAAAGAAAACGCCTTTCAACTTTGGTTTTAAAGAATATTATGTGCTTTAAATTCTCCATCCATCACATAATAGATTTATCTGCATGTTCAATGTTTGGAAGCCTCATGTACCTAGAAGACAGTGGAAAGGGCTGTGGGGTGAGCGGGAGGGTGTCTACAATCTCCAAGGTCCCTTTGTCCTCTAAAAGGCCTATAATCTCTGAGCCACTTGATTAGGAACACAAGGTAGAGCAGCCCTCCTCCGAGGCTTTGTCAGATCACAGGCCAGAGCAAGCTAGCCAGGGATGTAATTTAACTGGGTACATGAAGCCAGGGCAGGGATGCTGGGGAGGAAATCCCACGGGATGGTTCCCTTCGAAGTGGCTTTGAAAGGAAGGAAACCTCAGTACTGGGGTCTAATCCGGCACAAGTCTTTTCTTTTGAATTGGCCACCAGACCTGTCTCTGTGGCCAGAGTGAAGATGCAGAGGTACCCTTGGGGAAGATTCTGATGCTATGAAGTATGCCCTGGCATCCAGAAGAAAGAAGAGCGAGCATCTGGCATACAGCAGCATACGAGAACATGACGAGAAAAGTACAAGACCCAATCATTTTGTATGCAGAGTTGATTTTAACTAAAGCAGAAGGAAATGTGCTGCCTGGATATTGGGTTCTTCATACTTTAATGAGAAACTGTCATGGTTTCTATTGCAAAGACCAATGTGTTTATAAGAAGCATCAATAATTTGCACATTTGGATAAAGTTGCAAGTTCAGGATAAGCTTGTATCAAGCAAGTGCTCTGGCCTTCACTGAGCCACACAGATTTAGAGGTAATAGGTCTCATACTGCCAACCCATGCTTTCAGATACAGCATGTTCAGCAAACAATCCAGTCATTGGCTAATTTCTTGCAGGAATATAATGCTTTAAAGCAGAGAATTCAAAATTAGGTTTATTTGTTTTAATATCTTATGCCGAGAAGAAATGATTCAGTGAAAATTAAGTAGGTGGGAATTGAGGACCTTTGTGTTTAGTCACTCAAATAATTACTGGTCCTCCTGTGAGCCAGGGGCATGTTCTAGGCACTGGGGATCTAACAGTGAACAAAACATAAAACCCCTCCTCTCCAGCTGGTTAAGCATAAAAGTTGAGGTCTGTAGGTGGGTCCACTCATCACCAAGTCAGATCAGCAGTGCTCCTTTCTATGGAATGTCCCCCCCATTTATAACTGGAAAAGTTCTAGTCTTTTTCTAAGACTGAGTTCAAGCATCACTTCTAGGAATTCTTTCCAAACTCTCCTCCCAAAATGCAGACTTGGCCACCCCTCCTTTTGTGGCTCTGTGTTTCCACTGTACCTTTCAGCATCCTTGGCTGCTGTTGTTTACAAATCTGCCTCTCCCAGTAGACTGTCTGTTCCTGAAGGTCAGGCACAGGGTCTTACTCATGTTTATATTCCCAGTGCCCAGCAGAATGACTACACTTTACATCTAGGGCAGTGGTGCACAAAAGTGGTGCACATCAGAAACACCTGCAGGGCTTCGGAAACCAGAGATTGCTTGGCCCCACCTTCAGAGTTTGATTCAGAACACTTGGGAAGAAGGAGGGAGGAGGATGGTGAGAGTTGGCATTCTAATAAGGCCTCAGGTAATGCTGATGCTGCTGAGCTGGGGTTCACACTTTGAGAACTACTACTTTAGTACATAGTAAGTGCTCAGCAAATGGGAGTTCAATGAATGAATGCCCACAATACATAGGTAGAAAAAGAGGCTTGACAATGTTCTCTTTTCTTTCTATTCTTCCAAATACAAGTAAGCTACAAGCCCTACTTAATTCACAGACCCAAGAAAGATCACTAGCCTGCCGTCCCAACCAATTGTCTCCTATAATTTCAATAGTGGCAACATTTATTGAGCACTTCCTATGTGCCAGCCACTGCTCTACATACTTAATGGGTGTTGAATAATTTACTACTCACAGCAACCCCTTCAGGTAGGTCTTATTAGTACCCCATTTTCATGTGAGGCAACAGTGGCACAGATCAGTTAAACAACTTGGACAAGGTTCACCATGGCTAGCAAGTGACAGAGCCAGGTTCTAAACCCAGAAGTGTTGCTCCACAGCTCTCACACGTAGTGCTTACATTCTACTGCATACTAATTACCAGAAGGTACAGAGCAGTGAAATGGGGAAGGGGGCAGGAGAGGAAGCCAAAACCGGGCTCCCCTCTTCTTGCCCCTGTGAGAGAAAGAGGGAGTGTGTGTGTGTGTGTGTGTGTGGCTGCAAGGAGCTGGGGAGCTGGAAGGCAGGCAGAAGCAAGAAGAGGGAGGAAGAGAAAGAAAAAAAGCGGTGGGGGAAACTTGATAAGCAGAGGTTGATGGTGCAGCCTTTCTCAACTGGGGTTCCTGATTTGAACCATGAGACACAGAAAATTACCTGAGTGACTATTTTCTCAACTCTCTCAAGGATGGTACATAACTAATACCAAGGTAGATGCTCAGAAACAGTTAATCCAATATACACAGTGGATGCCTTAAAGCATTAGGACTGAATTCTCTAACCTGGCAGAGAAAGGCTGAATGGAAGTAGGATTGGCTGCTATCAATTCATTCAATTTAGAAACTATTTGATTTGGAAAGAATCTGGGGGTCCAGTCAGTAAGATATTATGAGGCCACACTAACCAGACTCAGAAAGACAAATAAGAACCAATTCTTGATGAAGAGACATTGACTGTCCGTAAAATCATAGTTATCAACCGACAGCTAGAAAACAGATGGTGCGTTTTAAATCACTCCTGTAAGTGAGCTGACCTGTAAATTGTCATTAATGCACCAGGTCTTCACTTGCTCTGCTGTGTAATCAGCCTTTTATCTCCTACCAGGGAAATCCATTAGCCACAGGCGTCTCCTCTATTTGTGTCTCTTCGCAGCTATTAAAACATTATTGTATTAAATAATTCACCCTTGATGATTGGTCTTTGCTTTCATTAGCACCAAATTCAGGGAAAAATAAGAATAGATATTTACAGTTTATACTGTAGAATGACGAATGTTAAATCTCTTTTGTGAGAAAATCAGCAAGAAGCCGCTTCAGACCTAGAGCAGGATTTGTTCACTTCCTGCCCAATTTCCACCCTGCCCCCATCGCCCACAGAGCCCAGCCCTGGGGAAAGGGAAAGAAGGAAGGGACTTGCTTGCTACTGGATCTAACTTTCTTGTCCCCACACACAGACACACTCATATATACCCATCTCCACGTTACAAGGACAAGCATTCAGACAGAAGAGAGAGTGTCCCCAGGTCCCAATACCCCAGATTCTTCTAGATTTCCATCTTTCTCCAGAAACTATAGTTCAGCCTTTCTTTCATCCCTGCTGCCCCTTCTCTCACAGGGGTACTTGCACACTAAATTGATTACTTACACAAAATCGATGACTTAAATGTACACCAGCTGATAGGCTGAATGTAAAAATGACTATGATTTTTGTCAAAATTAAGAATGACTGTTAATCAGCCATATTGATTCAGCTGCATGTATCAAACTAAAATTAGGTTACTGCATGGAAAGTATATATTTAGTAGAGAAAAGGATCCTTTTTCTATCTAGATGCATGGTAATTTTCCTTCTCTGAGAAGTAAAGAACAAAATAATCTTTAAGTGACTTTTTAAAGGTAAAAAATTATGTGAAACATTTCTTTTTGTTATGTGTTAATTTAAAATGTAAGATGAAAAGGTTACCTTCCAATAACCAATGGAAACTATGTACAATTGTAAGTTTTGGTTACTCAAACCACACAGAAATTTTAGAGAAATATGCCCAAATGAACTGTAAATTGGCTTATCATAACCCAAAGAGGAAAGCTGTGGGGACATGGAATTCCAGGACATGGAGGCCTGGAGATAGGGATACTCAGAGACAGCTAGGGACAAATTTGCTCCTAATTCCCTGACCACAGGATTTGGTCTTGTCAATCTGAATTTGCTTCAGGAACCAAAGAGCCCACTGTTGCTAAATAGTCCCTTAAGTAAAGCAAATGTTTACGTTCCTCCAGAAGAGCGTTCTAAGCTTGGGGACCAACAGGCAAGGGTGGAGCAAGGAAGCAGTGTCCCGCTCACTCTGGCTGGACCCTATCTGCTGAGGGAGCACCAGCAGTAGCTGGTGTTGGGGAGGGAACCGAGAGGCAAGGGAAAAGCTTGGTTAAGACAGTGCCGCGCCTGAGCTCATCCAGTGTCACCACCTCCTTTCGGTTCATCTGGGAAGTCCCAGACCAGCAGTAGAGTTGGTGTCTCTGGGTCAGTGGTCCTTAAAGGGGGAGGGAGTTTATCAGTGTCACTTCTAGAGCATTTGAAGATGGCTTATCAGACGCTCCCGCTAGCCCATTATGGTTTAATAAGGTCTAGGGGGAGCCCTGGCATGAGCACTTACAAAAGATGTGACAGATTATTTTGCTTCACAAAATTCTCTCTGTGTGAGAACCACTTCTGCACGATTTACACACGCAGTCAGAAGATAAGCCACTCTCAGGTTCAAGAGGAGGAGATTCATCTTCACTTGCTTTAGGAAAAAACACTCCTGGGCACAAGGTGGAGAGAATGGTTCAGTGTGAAGTAACTGGGGCAATCAAATGGACAGTTTCCCTTTAAATGCTTTACGTCTTATTACCATTTTATACATTGCACACACGTGTGACATCAATTATGCAACCTTTGCATAATTGATGCATTGGGAACATATTATAAAAAATAATCAGAGTATTATACATGACACTAATGGCTGTATTCATTGTTTTTGTTTATATTGATGGGATCAAAAGTTGAAGAATTTTCTATGACAGGTAGCCAATTACTAGGGAAACTAATGATAATTGTAGCCTCAAAAGCTGCCATCAAGCTCTCTCCCCCACCTGGACCTCTCTTTTCTATGAACTCCTATGAAACTCAGTCTCAATCATAGTTTAGCAGTTAATTTTTCCTCTAAATTTCTCTCATATTCTTTATTGTTGTTTACCCAAATAAACTTTCAGTTTCTTCAAGGCAATAATTATGCCTTATTCTTTTTTGTCTTTCCTATGTTTCCTAGAATATAGATGTTCAAGAAATAATAATTGAGTGCTGATAGTATGTCTTAAAATAAACTGTGTCTCCTAAGAGGCATGCTTTGTAAGCATAACCTGGAAGGAACACTCAAGGGGAGGCAGGCCTGGCTGAAAGGGCCTTGTGTTCTTTACTTGTGCAGTCTCAAACGAGTTCACAAAACCTCTTAGAACCTAAGTTTTCTTCTATAAAGTGAGGATAATATTTATGTCTAAAGGTAGTCATGCTCTTCACATGGGATTATGTATAAAGTACGTATTATAGCTACTCAATAAAAATTACGTTTCCTCTTCCTTCCATCTCCCCTCGCAGAAAAACAAAGTTTCTAATACAGTGTTGTGGGAATTCAAGCCTATTGGATTTAAGAACTGCTGAAATGGAAAGTAACAGAAGACAGTCAGATCAATGGAACATATAGTTAGCCTAGAAACAGAGCCAGGTGTGCATGCATGTGAATGTACATACGTGTCCGTGTGTGTGTGTGTGTGTGTGTGTGTGTGTGTGTATGTGTGTGTATATGTCCAACTATCACAATGCCTTATAAATATCTGCTTGAGGAGGGGCTGGATTCCTAAAAAATCAAGTCATATGAAATCATTTGATACAATAGCTGGGCTAGTGGTGCTCCCACTTACTTAAGGGGGTACTCACATGCTACTGAATGGGTCAGCATGTAGATGACTGTTGATCAGATATCCTAAGGTATTGATGTGACCTTCCCCACATGTGAAGATGGTCTGGTCTATAACTCTGAGGACATGACTTTCAGCAGTGGTCAAAGTCTGGACCCTACACCTTTCCAGAGGCCTTGATGTTCAATGACCTTTATGGCTGGGGTGGAAACGAGGCCTTGATCTGTCGTTCTAGTGGCACAAGCTCAAAGTGTTACTGACCTTCCCCTGCCAAGCATGACCTTATTTAAATAAATTGGTGGTCTACAGAATTATGGGGCTTGAGTCTGTGAACATGATCTCTAATATATGAATTCCTGAGATCGCAATTGCATAGAATTAGACTGACCTGACAACAGGTCAGTGTGTACACAGGTGTGTACACAGTTATCCCTGACTTCCTTTCTCTAAACTTCCAGAGCGAGTAGGAGAGAAGTTTAGGCATTACTTCCTTTCATTCCTCAGAGCAAGCAAGATGTAGTTGGGCAGAAGATATGAGGTAGCTGCTAAGGAGACTTCGGGGGAACAGGAATCAAGGGAACAGGAGCTTCACACTCATCACACTCTTCTTCACTCCAGCCTGATGGTCTGTCCCAGTGCTGTTCACCAGGACTTCAAATGCTACTGGCTGACTTCACGGCCATAGTGCTTAACTCAGCAGTATGACCTCTTCATCTTAACTACCACACTACACTATGTTTCAAGTTTTAAAATCTCTCTCCTTCAGTCTTCTCCATTATTTGCTGCTGAATAAAGACTATAATAATGGCTGGAAAACATAGTGTAAGTGATAAACCACATCAAAGGAAAGGGAAGATAGGCAAGTTTTTAAGTGATGTCAGACATAACAGAGAATCAGAACCACGCATATGAAAACATCTGAAGTAAGCAGGAGACCCCTTGAGAAATATTAGAAGTTTCCACCAACCTTCTTTCTCCTCAAATTAAAAGTTTCCTTTCAGTATAAAATCCATTGTAAAAAAGAAAAAAACACACTTCTTCCATGAAATGAAATGTTTTCTATTTTAATAATCTCCTTTGAAATATTATACTTGTGATACAATTTCTACCTTAGATTTTAATTATCTTTAAATATATTCTATTTTCTCTATTAAATCATAAATTCTTTGAGGGAAGGCTCAATGTCAGATTGATCTTTGTAATATTCACTGTGCACAGTAGGCATTCAAACACTGAATAAAAGAAGGGATGTTTTGTTTAATATTATTGAAAAAACTGAATTACATTTCATAGCAAATACAAAGTAAGATTTTATTAGTCAGGCTGAGATCTTAACCTTGTAACCATTCATTTATCATCTGAACCACTCTAATCATTCATTACTGACCCACCTTTCTACTCCCCCCCTTCCGACAAATATTTATTGAATATTTGGCATCGGAGATAAGGTAATGAATAAGGCATGCACCGTCCCTGGCTTAGCAGAACTTAAAATCTAGTGGATGCTTACACTTGTAACATTGTTTTTTGTAAGGAAAATTAATATGGAATTCCAAGTAATGAATTTATAAGTGCAGTTTTTAAAGCTAGACAAGGCCTTAGTTTATCCTCACAGATAGGAACTCCATGGACTGATGCATATCCACTGACACAATAAAGACAATAATTTCTGACCCTGCCAATATCAGAGGTTATCAAGAAAATTGAGGCAATATAGGTAAAAGCACTTTGAGTCTTAGGAGCAAATGGTAATACTTCAGGAAGTTTCACTGCTCTCACTGGCAGCCATGGTAAACATTGCATTTGTTTACATACGAGATTATAAGATTATAGATTATATAGATTATATATGTATTATAGAATCTTAAAGTTTTGTTTTAAGACTTAGCCCATCATTAAGGGCCGAATGAGTGGGACTGTCGCTGCATTTCAGATAAGTGCTTTTGCAGAATCTTGACATCCTTCTTGGAATTATTTTCTATTTTCCTTTATAAAGTGTCAAATTTAAATAATTAGCACGTGCATGGTTCTTTACAGTTTACAACATGCTTCCACATAAATTAACTTACTTCGTCTTATCATAATCCTCATTTTACAGAGGTAAAAACTGAGGCTGAGAAGGGCTAAAGAAAATCTACTGTTACAGAACTGCTACTGGCTGCAGACTGGACCAAAATTGGATGCTTTCTCACTATACTGTGCTGCCTCTCTACAAACAGACTGTGAGGGAAAGTAAAGTCAGTCCCTTCAAAATGGCTTTACAATAAGGACTGTGTGTCTGAAGGCAGAGCATGTAACAAGGAAATACTAGTCTTAATAGTAGCCCTAACCCAATTCTGTGGACAGATGCATCCATCCATCTGTCCAGCTAAGATGTGATACAGTAAGAAATATATATTCGGTCTTCGTCTCCAGTTCCTGGCACAGAGCTTCTAAAACTCTTGTAAATTCCTGAGTGATAGGGGTGATAGGAGTTTCTTTTAGTATAATATTTGATTTTTGTCCCCAGTTCCTGGTACAGAAGAGTTCAGAGAGCTCCTGGATTGGTGACTGCATCCACATGTAGGGAGAATAGTGCACCCCAAACTCCATGGGGACAGAAGCTCCTGCACTTGGGACCCTTCTAGATCTCATCCTATGTTCCTCTGCATCTGGCTGTTCATTTGTACCCTTTATAATATCCTTTACAATAAACCAGCAATAGTAAGTAAAGTGTTTCCCTGGGTTCTGTGAGCCATTATAACAAATTATTGAATCTGAGGAAGGGGTTGTGGGAACCCGTGAGTTGTAACCAAGTCAGACAGAAGTGTGGGTAAACTGGGAACCCACTACTTGCAGTTGGTGCCTGAAGTGGGGGGCAGTCCTGTGGGACTGAGCCCTTAACTTGTGGGGTCTGCACTAAGCCTGGGTAGTTAGCGTCAAAATGAACTAAATTGTAGGACATCCAGTTGGTATCTACAGAGAACTAGAGAATTGCTTGGTGTGAAAAACCCACGAATTTGGTGTCAGAAGTGTTGTGAGTACAGAAACAGTCTTCCTTTACCAATCATCCATTCAAAACACGTTTTTCAGTGGCTTCCATGGCAAGGGACTATTTTGAGCATTGGAGTGACAGTAGTGACCAAAACAGATAAAGTCCCTGCTATCCTGTGATGCTTACATTGTAGTTGGGGAAGACAAATAATAAACAAATTAACAAATGATTAAGATGTCATGTGATAATAAATGCCAAGAGGAATAATCAAGCCTGGCAGGTGGTGGGAGAGTGATGGAGCATATTATTTCAAGTGAGGTAGTTAGGAAAGGGCTCTTTTTTAAAACGACATTTGACCAGAGACCTGATGAAAGCAAAGGAGAAAGCCACATGGATGGATATCTTGGGGGGAAAATCCAGGCTGAACCAATGCAAAGTGTAAGAACTCTGAGGACGGTCCTTGGTGCTGCTGGACCATCCCACTACATTTGCCCATTCCATTCACTCTCCCACCTATTTCCTATCTTCTCTCTTATCAAATCTTCAACGCCTCCTTGCCTTTCTTGTCTGCCTCCCCAACTTTACTTGCCATTTCACTGAGAAAATATAAACTTCAGAAGAGAACTTACACAAGCTCTTATAGTTACATCAACTAATTTACTTGCGTCTCTGCCCATATACCATGGCTTCGCTCCCATTACTACGGATGAACTATCTGTGCTTAGGAGACCACACTCCTCCTTTATGCACTAGAGCTCACCCCCTTTCTCCTACTCAAGGACATGGGTCCATGAATTCTCCTTTCTTTTTTCTGTATCAATTTATCCCTCTCTTACTGGATTAATCTATCAATACAAACATGCTAATTATTATTTTTTTTTCTTATTTATTTTTTTCCCCCAAAGCCCCAGTAGATAGTTGTATGTCATAGCTGCACATCCTTCTAGTTGCTGTATGTGGGACACGGCCTCAGCATGGCCGGAGAAGCGGTGCGGCCGGAGAAGCTGGGATCCAAACCCAGGCCACCAGCAGCGGAGCATGTGCACTTAACCGCTAAGCCACGGGGCAGGCCCCCAAATATGCTAATTATTTTCCCAACTTAAAAATAGAATCCTCTCTTGATCCTACATTAATTTTGTTGCTGGTCCATTTTCTGCACCCTTTATAGCAAAATTCCTCCAAAGAATTAATGATTATCACTGTCTTTAAGTCTTCCTTCATGCATTCTTGAACTGACTTCAATTAGGCTTTCACTTCCACAACTCTGCTGAAATACCTGTAGTTAGGGTCCCCAGTGACCTCCATCCTGTTAAAATCAACAGTCAATGCTCAGACTGCATTTTATCTGAACTATTACCAGCATTTGAAGTAGTTGACTACTCTCCCTTTTTTGAAACACATTCCCTGCTGGGCTTCTAGGACACTAAAATCTCTTGGTGTTCCTCCTAAGTAATCTGGATATCCTTGATCTTCTTTGCTGACCTCTTAATGTTAGAATGCTCCAGAACTCAGTCCACTGATACCTTTCCTTCTGTATTCTCTCTTGGTGATCTCATCCAGTCTAACTTAAAATCTATTTCTATGCTGACCTCTCTCAAATGTATATCTCTACTCCAGACCTCTCCCCTGAATTCCAGATTCATATAGTCAACTGCTTACTTGACTTCTCCACTTGGATGTCTCAAAGGCATCTTAATCCAAATACATCCAAAGCTGAACTCATTACGAGTTCCTTCAACCTGCTTAACCCTATCTCAGTAAATGGTAACTCCATCCTTCTCATTGCACAGGCTTGGAGTCATCCTTGACTTTTTTTTTTTTCTTTTTTTTTTTGTGAGGAAGACCAGCCCTGAGCCAACATCCAATGCCAATCCTCCTCTTTTTTGCTGAGGAAGACTGGCCCTGGGCTAACATCCATGCCCATCTTCCTCTACTTTATATGGGACGCCGCCACAGCACGGCTTAACAAGCAGTGTGTCGGTGCGCGCCTGGGATCTGAACCAGCGAACCCCGGGCCGCCACAGCGGATATCCTTGATCTTCTTTGCCACTTCTAACCACTTGCGCCACGGGGCCAGCCCCCTTGACTTTTCTTTTCCCTCATAACCTTCATTCAGTCTCTCAGTTCTTTCAAGTTCTACTTCCAACTACTCCCCACCAGATTTACTCAACCATCCTGGTCCAAGCTAACAGCATTTCTTGCCATAATATTGCACTTGCTTTCTGACAGGTCTTCCTGTCTCCACCATGATCCCCTTACAATCTATTCTCAACCCAGCATCCAGAATCATCCTTTTCAAAGGTATGTCAAAACATGCCATTTCCTTGATCAAAAGTCTTTTAACGGTTTTCTGCCTCTCTCAAATTAAAATTCAAAGTCCTTACAAAGGACTTCAAGGTCCTACATCATTTGGCCCCTGCTATAACTTTGACCTCATCTCCATTTACTCTCCCTCTTGCTCACTCCATTCCAGCCACACTGGACCCCTTGCTGTTCCTTAAGGACCTGAGGCACACTCTCAGGACCTTTGCACTTGCTTCCTTCCACCTGGAACATTCTACTGCCAGAAGGCTTATTCCCTTATCTCCTCTAGGCCTATGCTCAAATATCATTTTCTCAGTGAGTCCAACCTTGATCATCCTATTTAAAATAGCAACCCCCCAACCCACTCTGGCACTTCTTATTCCCCTTCCTTACTTCTTCTCTTTAGCATGTATCACTCATCTTATACATTATATTTTTACTTATTTGTTGGATATTTCTTTCCACTAGTATGTAACCTGCATGAGAACAAAGATGTATCTGTTTTCCTCATTGCTATATCCTTGGTACCCAGGAAAGTGCCTGCCTACATATAGAAATAACTCAATACATATTACTGAATGAGTGATGAATAAGTTTAAACAACTTCTTTGAGGAATTTTGCTATAAAAGAGAACACAGAGCGCAGGTAGGATAAGGTAAGATTTAATTTTTAAAATATATAATATTACAGAATGCTTATATGCTAATAGAAATGATCAGCAGAGATAGAAAATTTGATAATATAGGCGAAAGAGAGAAATCTGTGTGAATCATATTGTTAAGTAGGTGGTAAGACGGCACAACTGGAGGGACTTGCCTTAGATGGGAGCAAAGACAGTTTATCTACAGAAACAGGAGAGAAGGCAAAGAATATAGATGCAGGTAGGTGGGATCTTGTAAAATTTCTCTGATTGCTTCTAATTTCCTCATCAGCTAACTTCCTTTCTGTATCAGTTGAGATGAAAAAAGAGGCATTGGAAATTTGAGAGGCAAGGAGAAAGTGTGAAATGATTTTCTAGAGGGTGGGAATATGAACAAATTAGGGGAAGGTAGTAGGATTGCCAGGCTCACTTACAGTTAGTTGTCGTGAATTTCAAATGAGACCAGTCAGCATGATAGTGTGTGCTCCAGTCATGTTTAGGTACATATGCAGGAAGGTACAGAGCTGGATTGGGCACTTTACCAGCCAAATAGGAGCAAGGTTGTTGATGATGTACACAATAAAGTAATTATAATGATGGGCTGTGAGATCTAGGCTAGGTAAGATGGGATGTGAGGGTAAGGGGGTGAGGGGAGGGTGTGTTAGATAGAGGCATTGTTAGGGTGATAAGGTAAATAATTGGTTGCTCTAGCAAGTTTGAAGTATTTTTAATTTGGGGAATAAGTCACAAAGATAGGACTTGCTGGTAAGAGAAGAAATTTGAAAATAGGATTATGGAAGGATGCAGTTATTGGCAGTAATAAAGATAGGGTCTGACTATAGGGGTGGTTGGTTGAGATGAAGTGGAAGGCAATCCTATTGGAGAAGAGGTCAAGAATTTAGAGGCCAGGGTATTGGGAGGATCAACAATGTGAATATTGAAAACATCAAGAATTAATCCAAGTGTACCGTTAAAAAGAAGACAGTGGGAAGATGCTACCATTTTTTGGGACTCATAGAGAGTGACTTGGGGTTCTACTGATAATTAGAACAAGGAGCAGCAGCAGGCAGTATAGGCAGATTGGCATAACCTTCAAAGGAATTAGGGAATTTTATCGAGAAGTCATGCAGAATGATCTGGAACTGGTAATGAGGTACAAGAAAGACACCTTACCCATTTTCAGTGCTCAGTGATATGAAAGACGACTATCAGAGGATAGGTTTCAGCTGAAGGAAGACTGTGAAAGGAACATTCTGAGAAGAGGTTAAGATATAGGGAATTGAGATTCCATCAGCAAAAATGGCCTGTACCAGCTACTACACCTGAATATCCAGAAATTTCCATTTTCAAGATATGATTTAAAAAAGACAATTCAATTTTCAGGGGTTGTATTAGTTTCTTTGGCTTCTGTAACAAAATACCACAAACTGGGTGGCTTAAACAACAGAAATTGTTTCACAGTTCTGGAAGCTGTAAGTCTGAAATCAAGCAAGGCCGTGCTCCTGCTGAAATCTGTAGGGGAGAATCCTTCCTCTTCTCTTCTAGCTTCTGATGTCTGCCAGCGATCCCTGGCATTCCTTGGCTTGTAGATGCATCACTCTAATCTCTGCCTCCATCAGGACATGGCGTTCTCCCTGTGTGTCTCTAACTCCTCTTCTTGTAAGGACACCAGTCATCCTGGATTAAGTGCCCACCCTACATCAGTATGACTTCATCTTAACTAATTGCATTTGCAATGGCCCTATTATCAAATAAGGTCACATTCTGATGTCCTGGGGGCCAGAACTTCAACATATCTTTTGGGGAGACACAATTCAACCCATAACAGGGGTACTGATAAAAAAACTACATCTTTTATGGAATGTGTTCATATTTTAAGTTCTTCAGGTTTTGTCCTGCTCAGTAAATGAAGCCTGGTAACTCAAGTGTTTAAGCAATTCCCATTGTTTGTAAAATGCATGACAACCTAAACAGACAAAAAGTGTTACATACTGTGCATGCGATTTAAGGTCATATAACACAGAAGTATCTATTGATGTTGTGTGATGATTCCATTGAACCTATTGGGACAGCCCAGTTAGCTCAGCAGGGAAGCATTACACTTTGAAGTTGAAGGTCTTGGCATCTCTTTCACTACTTAAAATGTTGAACCAACTAAAGCTCACAATCCTATGGGTCTAAGAGTGGGGGACAGCTTGCAATAGCATGATGTCATATTAATCAGCTGAGAACATTTCTTGCTATGGCATGGAGACGGGAAGGAGAGAGAGAAAAGTACTCATCTGATTCTTTAGTCATGAGCCGAAACAGGGTCCCAGAGACTCCAGACTCTGAGATATTCAAAATTGCTACCCTAGGTCTCAGCCCCTTAGTTGTGGTTGTGACTTCTCTCCTGTTCTTCTTAAAAGAGTTACATGAGTAAGAGATGCCACTCTTCTGCAGTGGAGAAAACCTAGGCTACAGAGCCATTTATTGCACACTTACTAGATGCTCAGCTCTATACTAGTCCTCTGACCCACTGCAAGTGGGGACCTCAGACCGGGCTGCATCCTGTGCCTGTTGAGGACTGCTCTTGGCAAACTGTGATCCAAGGTCTTGGAAAAAACACTGAGGGATGATCCCAGTTCCTCCCATCTAGGGAGCAGGTAGGTAAATACCAAGTCTTTTTTTCCAAACAAATACAAATCAATATTCACCTCAGTTTCAATTTGACTCACTGCAAATTCTGAATTGATGGACTCCAGATTAACGAGGTTTGTTATGCTGAGGGAAGTGATCTGATTATTTGACTCTTCTTACCTTGTCAGAATGGAGCTAGCATTTCAGAAGGGATGGTAAGGCAGAGGTTTATTACTTGAAAGTAATGTCTTTCATGAAAGATGCAGAATACAACTGTTTAGTAGTATCTCTCTCTCCCTCTCCACTTCCTACACAGCTTGTAAGAAATGAAGTCCCTCACTCTATTACTCTAATTGAATTCCAACTTGGGTAATTACATTATAATTAAATAAATTTTCCCCATAGTTTTAACTCACTGACAAATAGTGCTAGTCAAACACCAACATGTCACTCCCAGAAACGCATCCCCCCTCCATTTCAGTGATGAGTGGAGTGATTTATATTTGGGAGATGTGTGTATGAAAAATGCATAGTTCATAAAATATTTTAGGTATCATTCATGATTACATATGCTTTTCTCAGCATGAGATAACATTAATTTCTATTATAATCTTTCATCTAATTTCTCATATGCTTAGTGCCAAAAGAAATAAGACAGTTAATTAGCATTTCTTATTTTCAGAATGATTTTGCTTAGTTAACCAGTAGCTTGTAGTTTTTATTTCTAAAGCACATTTCATTATCCCTGGGAGACAGACTGGCATAGGTGTTATTGTTTCCCATTCTACAGGTAAAAAAATCAAGGCAGTATTTCCCCAAGTGAGGAAGCCAGTTACTATCAGTTCTAGCCTTGGAACCTAAGCTTCCTCTGGTCCCCTGGTCCAAAGCTCTTTCTATCAAACACGGTCATTAGCAATCACTTTAGTTTTACTAATGAGAAAATAAACAGCAGCACATTTGTGACCAATGTCACAGGTCATTAATTTATAATAATTAATGATTAACCAGGAGTCAGAGGCCTAATAACTGAGTCCTGATACTGTCCTTGGATCATGAGACCACAGAGATTCTTTGTGTCTATATGTTATTACTTGGTGTAGCTCAACTAGAAGAACAGTTCAAAATGTGATGCAAAGTGGTGCAAAAGGATTCAAATTTCAATTTTATTTTAACGACCTTTCTTAAAGCGTTGTAGATGGCTTTTAATAAAATATATTAAAGACAACATCAAAATACTCACAAAAAGCAGCAGTAGCAGGGGTGTTATAATGATGCCCTGAAAGAAATAAAAGAGATGATGATCATTTATCAGCTTGAAAAGCAAGACACTTTCTTTGCCATTTTAAACTCTGATGCGTGGAAATGCGTATCTTTCTCACTTCCATTTAATAAAGTCTAGAAGATAAACAAGACGGAGCTCCAATCTTGGCCCTACCATAATGCCTTAGCATCTTTATTACAATTATTTGTATTTAGCATCATTAAAAGTACAACCACCAATCTTCCTTAAACTTGTCTTCCCTTTTTTGTTTTTTTTTTGTGAGGAAGATCAGCCCTGTGCCAACATCTGCCAATCCTCCTCTTTTTTTTGCTGAGAAAGACTGGCCCTGGGCTAACATCCGTGCCCATCTTCTTTCACTTTATATGGGACGCCGCCACAGCATGGCTTGCCAAGCGGTGCGTTGGTGCGCGCCTGGGATCTGAACCGGAGCACGCGCACCTAACCGCTTGCGCCACCAGGCCGGCCCCTTGTCTTCCCTTTTTAAAACTTAAGTTACCTTCCCCATCGCATATATATCAGTTGGGTGGAAGCTGGCAAGCTTTCTCACGCCAAGGCTTTCAACTCTAACTTGGATAAAGTACCCCTTTTCAAGAGAAGACAGGTGGTTTAGTCCCAGTTGGAGTCCTCTCCTGAGCAAAGACCACGTCAGTTGTGATGAATGATATGTCATGATTTTGTAATGTGAACTGATCTCCCCTAGGAAATGAGCTGGGATCTCAAAACTCATTTCACTTGATTAGACTCCATGTCTCCATGGTGGAAAGCAAGTCTTTCATCTAATTCAGCCACATAGGACCACCTCGGTCCCTCTGCCTCCCCTAGGCAGAAAGGAGCAAAAGATTTGTTTTCTGCAATGACAGGGAACAGTTTGAGGCTGTTGTCAATGAGGCAGGATACAAGCTTTTAGCTTTCTTGAAGGTAAATCTTTAAAACAAGGTGTTTGAGTTGGGAGTTAACATGACAGGTTTCAGTTTTAGAGAAGCAGATGATTATTCGTCCCTCTTAGTTCTTTCTTTAGCTCTCAACACTACATTATGATTTATACAAGACAATGCATTTCATATTTTCATTAATGAATTCTACTTGGAACTTTAAAATTCCAAAGAGTTTATGTCTGTGTGTGTGTGTGTGTGTGTGTGTGTGTGTTTGTTGTATGAAAAGAGAGAGAAACAGACAGACAGACAGAGACTGAGCCCAGGATCTAGGTCTGGGACCACTGCATTACTTTTGGAAAAAAGTCCTTTTGATAGTTATATGCAGTCCTTTTGTGATTACAGTAACTAAATTCTCTTGGATGTGGCCCAAGAGAGAGTGGCTTACCTTATATGACACTGCTAATATGACTTTCTTAGGCATACATGCACGTGGATATTCACATACAGGCTTGTTTTATTGTTAAATAATAGAATAAATGCTTCTTTATTGTGCAAACATTTGCAATTGGCAGTAGAGAGTACAACATTTTAATTTAAGTGTTTTATTTTTTAATCTATTTATTAAAACATGTATTGTGGCTTATCAACTCCATTGGTGTCTAAGAAACAGGTTTCATCGGCACATTTAGGAGAGCCAAATGTGCAAGCTGCCAAAATAGTTTTTAGAAGCTACTGCCTGTCAATGACATGGAAAATAGTCAGACTTTAGGAAGAATTTTAAACTATACTAGGCTATGTGGAAATGAAAATATCTGCTGTTTCAGTCTATGTGGGAGCTAACTGATTTCAAGTCATTTGTTTAAACATTTATTGAACGTCCACCTATAGGCCAGGCACTCTTCCATTAAACAGAAGAGTTAATGGAAACTGATCTGGCAGAAAGGGGATAAAGATATTCCAGGAACAGGGCAGGGCATTCACAAGGCTATAAAAAGTTGAGCAGGGTGGGAAAAAAAGCATGAAGTGGAGAAGTCAGAGACCAGATCACCAAAGGCCTTGTAGGCCAGGAGAGGGGGCTTGGACTTGATCCTACTAACAATAGCAAACTATTGAAGAACTTAAAGTGAAGGTATAGTAAGTTGGTAAATAATTTAGTATATGAACAATGGATTTGACTTAGCTTATAACCTAATGAGTTTTACCTTTGTTATCTATCAATTTACCTAAATTCAGATAAAAGAAAATAGAAACATATTAATTATGAAATATCAATAGCACTAATCACACTTCTGAGAAACAAGGTATGATATCCACCATAGGAAAAGAATTTTCACGAGGAAGAAGGTTGAGCATTGTCACCACTCTGGGGACATTTGTCCTGTATTAGAGGAGTCGAAGCCACCCGGGTGTCACATAACACATGGGGACCCATATTCTTCCTGGTGCCCATTAATTTTCCTTTGCAATAGTGGAATAGTAATAGTATTAGTAGTAATACCAGTACTATTAATGGTATTTGCTTCAGCACTTTCAAGCACATTTTAAAATTTGACCCTCCCGTATTGAAGGAGTTAGGTTACATAATAGCCCCATTTTATAGATGAGGAAACTGGGTTCAGAAAAGCCAAGCAAGCAGCCCAAGGTCACACAGTGAATAAATGCCCAAGCTTGGACTTGAGCCTGCTCTGTCCAATTCCGAATCCAAAACTGACTCCGTGACACCACTGGTCCCTGGGTAGCAGATTTGAGCAACCAGTGCAGTTTTCTACAGAGTTATGCTTAGGATATACATGTAGTAATTATTTGTTGCATGATCTTGGTCTCGAGTTGATAACCAGTTCTCAGAGATGACCTTATTCTGGAAGGCAGAGCACTATTATCTGTAGGTTTTCCTGCCTGAATATTTCAAGCATATAGTCACCAACATATAATAGTTTCTTTGCAGTTCTTCCAAGAACTTACAATATTTGTTCCTAAAATAATGAAAATTTCCTAGCGAATGGTATGTATTTTCTAATTCTGGATGGAAGATTTCTCATTATTTTCTCAAAATGGCTGTTCTAGTTCATTAACTAAGAATGAATTGTTATATAACGCTGAAACCTGCTTTTCAGTTGTATTAGGAAACAAGTCAGCTACGATGCCATTAATACTGACAAGAGCACCATAAAGTTTTGGGGAAGTAGTTATAATTATTACTAAAATAATAATAGCTAATATTTATGGAGCGCTTATCTTACGTCAGATGATGTGTGAAGGACTTTACGTACGTTAGCATACGTAATCCTCACAACAACACTATGAGGTGGTTACTATTATTATCCCCACCCCTTAGGGAAGGAAACTGAGTCTCAGAGACGTGGAGTGAAGTACGAAGAGGCAATGCCAAGAATTCAATCTTTATCTCCCTGACTCCAGAGCCTGTGATCCTGAATGGTGTAAATAAAATCTTTGCAATCTCATCCTCTTTCCTCAGGGTTATATTCTAAGAGTAAACCAGAGAGGAGCTTCAAACTCAGTATGTCTTTTTGATGACAGGAAACAAATTGAGAAATAAGCCTTTATGTAACATGGCTGATACATTTTTTTAAAGTCAGGTTTTTTGCAAATATCAATGGTAAAAAGGGTGAACTAAAAATTTAAACTGTAATAGCAACAATTATTGGAAGCTGAAAAGTCAAATAAACATATTATTTCCTCTTGGGTATTTAGAAGGCTCAATTTGATGACCTCCATCTACTTTCTCTTTCCCAAGGAAATTCTATACAAAGAGATAAAACCAAAGAGGTGGTGGATAAGCACTTCCTGCAAGAGATGTTAGCCCCCTCTTTGCAGATTCAAGGCTGAGACATAGTTTTAGCATCCTTGCAAACTGGGATGGTGTGTTAAGCTTTCCGATTGCAACACCTGAAGAAGTCAAGTCACAAAGTGACTGGCTTTGACTGTCTCTTAAAAAACCTTCAGAAAATCCATTTACACCTCTGATGTGAATGACTGGGTGAGTATATTTCAATGACTTTGGTGAAAAGGAAAAAAAAAAGTGTCAATTCTGAGACACTGAGATTTAGTTGCATTAAAATACAAACCAAAAAACCCCCAAATAACAACAAAAACAACAACAAAATTGTAAATGCACTTCTCTCAGCAGTAGGACTTGTAAAAAAGGCAAAACTGAAGTGAATTATCATTATTTTAAAAATAGAAAATGTTATTGAAAGGTTTTGCTGCAAACAACTATTGTGATCACAGAGATACTAAAACTGACTTCTTAGGCTCTGTCTCCAGAATATTGAATGTTAAACCTTGGAAAAGGTGCTTTTTATTTTTTAATTAAAAGGCAATAACTCAATTTTTACAGAATGACAGCATCTCAGTTTTGCAAGGGATCTTAGACCCACCCTTGCCCAGGCCTCATCTGACCCTGGACTATGTCTATCTCCCTCTGTTTATCTCCCTTCTGTGCTCACCAGTGATGTGAGGCTGTGATGGCTGCACCTCTGCCAGAGAACCCACAGAGAGACAAAGCTCTTGCTCTCAAGGCACACAGTGCCCTGGCTGAAGCTCTTTCACAAGGAGGAAGCTCTTTCTTATACTGATTCCAAACCACTTCTGTTGCTGCCCTGTCTTCCCCTTGGAGCAACTTAGGGCATGTCCCACCCCTCCTTCCTTGTGATGGCCTTTTAACTGCTGCCCTTGAATGATGTACATAAAATCTCTGCACTCTTAGACTCTTTCCTCAGGACTATATTTTAAGAGCAATGCTGAAGTGAGCATTTGGGTCCCACACTAAGTCTTCTCCAGGTTGAGTCCTTGGGACCTCCCACTGTTCCTCCTGGGAAAGGGCTCTGAGCCTTCCCTTAGACATAATCCCATCCAGATGAATTTAAGAGTCCACAGCACTCACTTAATAAAAATTGACCAAAACTTGGAAATGAGGCCAAAAGAGGACTGCACGTCCTTTCAATGTCATCCTGGAGCATTGTCTAACAGGCCAAACCAAGGATTATTTAATTACTTAGAGGGATATATCTTTGTTTTATTTCTATTTACTATTGATTAGGGCCTGGACAGTGAAATTACATGTTAATTTACAAAGTGTTGTCCAGTAGAGATAGAAATCATTTCTGTCTAGCAGAAAAAAACAACCATAAACATTACGGTTTTATTACCCTGTAGGTATTTGCCAGTTTTCTCTCTAACTTAGCAAACTTATCTTGGTGTGCTTTTCTGATAGACTATATAACCCCCATTTCTATAATCTCAAAACCAACGTTACCGTCCTGCTGGTTCCCTCACCATTCAGTTAAATAAATGTTTGACATGTGTTCATTCTATATTTGTAAGAAAGTTGTGTTTTCAACTTTTGAAAATTATATTTTGGAAACTCCTTTGTTCTGAACTTTGTATTTACATTAATGCAAAGATCATATTTTTTTTTTTTAAAAGAAGATTAATGCCAACTAAAACTTCTAGGGTGTCTTCACATTTTGTCCCGTGGCCAGTATATAGTGATATCTTAACGGTTAGAGAAAAGTTTGCTCTTCAAGAATGAAATTATGTAAAACCAATATGTAATAAGTGAGATTTGCCAACACATCCTAATGAATAAATTATAAAGGGGAGGGCGTATGGGGAATTTTGGAGATACCTAAATTTAAACAAAATGGTCAGGGTATACGGTCTCCAGAGAATATGACCTTATAAACATGGATGTCAAAATATATTGTTGAGTAAACTCTACGGAAGAAAGAAAGAGGCATTAGGAGCCAAGGGGAGGGCAGTTGGAAAGAAAGTGGTGGTTAGTTGGTGGGTGAGGGCCTCTTTCCCCTCCTCTGTCTATACTTTTCTCTTTAAAACTGGACATTCACAGAGTAAGTGTCTTAACATCCCCAAATCAAGGATTTCTCAGTACTTTCATAGCTCTGTCAGGGGAAGAGGGTGTCCTAGCAGCTGCCATGAGCATTCTGGTTTGTTTACTAGGCACAGTGCACTATGGTAAAGACAGCTGCATCTGACTATTTAAGCTAGATAACACCAGCCACTGAAAACATCCAGTTAATTCTCCCTGGTCTGAGTCCACACTTGCCAGGACAACACTGAATAATAATTTTGTTTTCCAAATAGCATTTCCGATAGGAAGAGAACACACTGATGAGCTGACACCAGTCTTCTAGAACACAACCACATTGGGGTGTGCTAATGACAGTGAGTTTCTGAACCTGCAAAGCTCAGGGTCTATTCCTGGATTGTGGTGACCCCAAAAAAGCAGTGTCATCCTGCGAGGCCTTGCAGGAATGACAGCTGGCTTGTCTCAATGACATACATTTAATTAAACACACATTTATTGAGAGGTAACTCTGTATCAGACATCCTGGGTGCTGAGGGTAAACGGATTCCAAAGTCTCCTAAGTACATAAAACTTCAGTCATTTTGAAGCGGACTTTTACATAAAATTCCAGAAAATAGTTTCCATGAAGTCCTTGAGGTTGTCTTTGAAGACTGTCTTAGAAGATTGTTGTTCTTTCTTACCTATTTTTCTTCTCCTACAACCACTGTTGAGCACTCACTAAGGCACTTAGAGTAATTTTTGTTTTGTTAAGCCAAGTCTCTGATATGATATGCATATATTTGATCTTTAATTTATGCTATGGTCCATGCCCATAAGGAGTTCCCATTATAGAAACCAGTTCTACCTTGTCCTTCTGTAACTTCAATGCTTCTGTTAAGAAATACCTCTACTATCTTATTCCCAAAAGATTGTGACTTTTTTCCAGACCAAAATTAAGGGTCTTATATATGTTCATATTAAGTATTATCTTACTAGATTTGACCTATTATCTTTTTAGATTTTGATCTGTCACTAATAAATTCAACAAATACCTACTGAGTAACTACTGCACCAGGCCCTGTTAGATGAAGAATAATGGTGAATGAAACACACACAACTGATATCCTCAGTTTTTTAGAGAACTCAGACAAGCAATCACAATAAACTGATGAGTGTTCAAAATGAAAATCTCAGGGTGCTATAAGAGTGCTTAATAGGAAGGTGAGGGCAATTAAGATGAAAACTGAAAGCAGAGTAGGAGTTCGCCAGGCAAAGGAAGGGCAGGCCAGAAGGGGAGGGAGAGAAAACATAGGCAGGGAGAAGAGACAGTATAAAGGCTTTGGAGGCAACAAGAACATACAGAAACCGAAAAGTGAAGAATACAGTGTGAGGGGTACAGTTGTGAGAGATGAAGCTAGAAACAAGATGAAGCAGGAAGGCCCAGTAATTCATGGTAAGGAGTTTGGGCTTCATTGCAAAGCAAGGGGAAGCCACTGAAAGAATTTATGCAGGCATGGCTGTGGGGAAGATTCGGTGGCAAGGGCTTGATGATATCTGTGTTTAGGTAAAAATCACTCTGGGTGTAGTTTAGACAAGAGATTAAAGTAGTGGAATATTAAAGGAGGGGAGACTAATTAGGAGGTTGTTCAGTAATCCAGGCAGGAGTTGCTTTGGGGTAAAATTATGGAACCTTAATTATCAAGAAAGAGAGACATAACATATTCAAGAAGTATTTGAAATGTAGACTGGTAGATTAAATATAGGGGGAGGGGTGTGATAAAAAGGGAGGAGGGATAGTTTCTTAGTCTTCTGAATTAAGTGATTTTTGACCAAATAGGTGGATTATAGAGCCAATTACTGAGCCAGGGCCGAATTGGTATGTATGGATTAATTTTTCTTGATGAAGATGATGAGTCTGAGGTGTCTACAAGGCCTCCAACACTGTAAGCAGTTGGATATATGGGACTGAAGCTCAGAATAGTGTGGACAGTGGCTATAGATGAGTGAGTCCTCAGTATATAGTTGGTGGTTTACTGTTACAGAGAAGATAGGAAGTTAAGGCATATAGACTATATATTGCAGCTCAGAGGAAGCCTAGAAAAAAAGCAATTTCAATGGAATGACTAGTGTAGAAGTTAAACTGGAGTAGATTGAGGGCTGAGAAGAAAGAGAGGAAAGAGAGACAGAGTTTGGCCAAGTCTTTCAAGAAATCTGGCTGCAGAGAGGAAGAGAAAAATAGAGCTGTAACTTGAGGGGAATGAATATGAAGTAAAGGAAGTTTGTTGTTTTCTGTTTTATTGTTTGTTTGCTTTGTTTTAGAAAGGAGAAACTTGAGGATTTCCAAAATTCATATAAAAGAGCCAAAAGGGGGCAGGGGAATGAAGATTTAGTAAAGAGAAGGGATTACACTTATTATACCTAAGGAGGCAGCAGAGAAGGAGTTCCAGTGCACAGCTGGAGGGTCTAACTTTAGAAAGGAGGTGGGGCTGACACTTCTTCATGGTGAAAGGAGAGAAAAGGATAGATTAGGTACAGATGAAGATAGACTTGTATGCTTGATATTAGAAAGTTGAAGAGACTTTCATTTAAGAGCTTGTATTTTCTATATTAAGTAGAAGGTGAAGAGTTTTACTAAAATGAGGGGAAGAAAGGTTCAGAAAATGGGAAAAGTCAGTGATTGGAAACCTGTGTTGTGACTAATGAGAGAGAGTGTCCAAAACTGTGAAGGGGCTGAGATGTTACCATACTTTGAAGATAACAAGTTAGCCTGCCACAGTTTCATGAATGCTGGAAAAAGACAAGACTTCTGGATCAGAGCCCAAGGACTGTATCACTCACAGCACAGTAAGCAGCCTAAGCATGATGTTTGCATCAGCTCCCCTTGCCCCTAAGTAAGCAGGGTGGTGCAAACAGGCTCAGATGCATGCCTACCTATTGTTAACGTGGATTTGAGAGAACCTATCCTCCTGCCTTCTCGTTTTGGCAAATTTGAATAAACCTTTCTCCATCTCCAAGCACAAGTGTCTCAGTGATTGGCTTATTGCAGATGGGGCACATGAACTCGAGATTGAGAGGTCTGGTATCACTATCAAGCTCATTACTGCTCCCCTCAAACATCAGCATTTAGCCAATGTCCTCATACAAGGAATGATAATTAGATAATCATTAAAAAATGACCAGAAAAACTTCTCTTCAAGATGACATTGATCTTCTAACACTCCTTGGACACTGTGATTCAAATAAATAGGAGTCTAACCAACTGAACTGATTTCCAACTCATAAGTCACTCTATTTCTTTTCTTAAATGGGGGAATTTGCTAAATGTCTTTGAAATCTAGATCCTCGCTAGGTTGAACTGTGGTCTGTGGATCAGCAGCATTGGCCTCACCTGGCAGCTTGTCAGGAATTGCTGAATCTCTGACCCCATTGCAGACCTATTATACTATCATCTGCACTTTTAACAAGATTTCCAGGTAATTTGTAGATACATTAAAATTCAAAAGGAACTGATTTAGATGCTAGAGGAGCGGTAGGCAAACCTTTTCCGTAGAGGGCCAGATAATTATTGCAGGCTTCGCTGGCCATACAGACTCTGTTACAATTACTCAACTCTGGTGTTGTAGCTGGAAAGCAGCCAAAGACAATAAGTAAACAAATGCCAAAGACAATAAATAAACAAACGGGCATGGTCAAATTTGGCCCAAGGGCTGTAGTTCTGACCCCTGCTCTAAAGTATTGTTTTGGATTAGCAATTATATTAAAAAAAGAAATAAGTTAGTGTAACAAACTTTTATTTTTAATGACCCGGTTTTTAGTGAATCCATGCTGGCTTCTAAACATCACAGCATGTTCCTTTTTAGCTGCTTAAAACATACTACTTAATTACCCATTCTTCAATTTTTCTCTAGACTGAAAACAAAATTACCAGTTAATAGTGTGTAAAATCTACTTTCTTCCCCTTTTTGATATTTGCAGTGACATTTGCACATGCCCAGCTGCTGATTCTACTCCTTTTCTCTATGATTTGTCAAAGATAGCAATTCAGCAATCTCAAATGTTAGTTTTCTCAGGACCCTATGAAGTAATTTGTCTGGACCAGCAGATAGTCTGCTTATCTTGGGCCTATTTTCCTTTTGCCAATATTTACTTTACCATTTCTAATCTGCAGATGGTTCTCTTTGCCAAAGATGATGGAAGCAAAGGGAAGGGTCATTGGGGTGGGGGAATTAAGGATGCTGAATAGCAGGCAGAGAGTGTGGAGTTTAGGCTCCTAATATCCAGCACTGTACAAGAGAAAAATGAAAAACACAAGAACACCAAAGAGGAATAACACGTACATTGCTAATTAGAACTCATACAGTAATATATGTTAAAGCCGAAGAACAGTCTTCAAACTCTTGATTTTTCTTTTTACTTTTTAACTGACAAAGTGAATCTTCTTTTCAGACTATATAAATTCATAGACTTGTTTAAAACTATTAACTTGGCTTTTTCTATCTAGATTAAGAGTGATAAGAACAATCTGAAATTTGAATAAAGCCCAAAGTGAGATGGATGTGGGAATTTTCTGTATTTCCCAAGAATCTTTCATGTAAATGTCTTCTAAGTTTATAGATTTAACATGCAATAAATAATTTTCCAAAAGAGCTTCTTAGAAATGCTTACCTGTAGATCATATATTAGACCAAAAATGCGGCAAAAGGAAATTAAGTCAAAATTTCTTTTTTGATGAAATAAGCTTTCATAGCTGAAGAAAGATTTGCCAGGGTTCATTTTGGCCTGCAGGCTGCCACCATGGGCACACAGTGCAATCTGATGTGTTGCAGTTTTATATTCCTTGGGAATACATGTGGCAGCCTATTAAGGATTATTAGCAGCACAACAAACATTATACACAAGAAGTACAACTCTCTTAAAATGTCAAGAGGATAGTCCCACATTACCCAATGGTCAGCCCAAGTTCCTATGGCCTGAATCTTATATATCAGAGTTTGTAGTATTTCTTGCTTTAGAATCACTGCTTCAGTGATACCAAATACCACCAACATAACAACAGCCAACATTTATTAAGGTATATCACATACTAGGAACTGTGCTAACTGCTTTACAAACATTATCTAATTTAAAATTCCAATAAGTAAATTGATTATCCTAATTTTAAAGGTGAGAAAAGAGAGGCTTATAGAGACTATGGCTAAGCTGTAGGAAGTACCAGGAGGTAGAACTCAGCCAAGGGAATAAAAACAAAAGTTGAGAGGTCAAGAGATGGTCCAAAGGGAAGAAAAGCTGTTAGAAAGAAAAAGAAAAGCACAAATGAGGAAGTTGGAAACTTAAAAAGATATTCAGGAAATGAATTGTAGGAAACCAATACAAAATATGTAATAAAAATCAAAAATAGGGTCAAAGATTACACATACAATCTGCCAGTGGTATAGGAATATATGAAAAGAATGCACCAAGTAACTCTCTCAGGCCACTGGAGTAACACTGAATATTTATTACCCACTGGCTTAAAAGATTTAATGTCTATCTGCCATTTTGTTCACTGACACCTAAAACAGAACAGTACCTGGCACATATTAGGCATTCAATACATTTTTTTGCTGAATGAAGGAATGAATGAATGAATAAATGAATGTGTGTCCACAAATGCCTCTCTCAGGGAGGAACATATCCATTTGACGAGAAACACACTTTCTGAAATGCTTTAAAACCCTTATGTTTGTAATAATAAGGAGATTAGTTGACATTTATTGAATGCCTACTCTATGTGTCAGGAGCTGTTCTATGCTCTTCATGTGTACTAACTCTTCATACATGCTCTTCATATGCTCAATCCTCACAACAAATCTATGAGAAAGGTGTCATTATGATTCTTATTTTACAGAGGAGAAAACTGAGTTAAACAGAGAGAAGAATTATACAAAATTCCTAGCAATAAGTGGCAGAATGGAAAGCAAGCCATGCATATGGCTCCAGAATCCACGGCCTCTATCATTATGTGTTTATGTAGTGGTTAAGAGTTCTTTGAGAATTTAGAGATATCAGAGAATTCTAGCTGAAAGGGATATTAGGGATAACTTGCTATCTCACTTTACAGATTGCAAAGTTGAGGCCCAAGGAGGCAGTGTCTCTCAGAGTTAGTGGAAACACTAGGACTAAGACAGTAAGTGTCTCAAATTCCCTGTCCAGTTCTTTATTTCTGATACCACACTGCCTCCTATAAACCAGTTGAGTAGAGCAAAACTCACATATAGAAGACCTGAAAACTATTACTCAGCACTACATCATTTATCATATGTATAAGGCAAAAAAGATATGAATAATAAAATAGAAGAGACTATAGGAGAGTTTTCTGAAGGAAATCAAATCATGAAACAGGTGCTCCCTTCCCCTAAAAAAGGCTCATGAATTTCCAACAAGGCTATGGGAGAACATTGTTGCAAAATTTTGCAAAAGCAAGGTAGAGATGTGCAAGATGGAGGAGAGGGATAGTATGAGAGTCAGTGAGGGTAGAGAAGGGAGGCAATGAAAAGTGATTTGTGGAGATTTGGGGAAGTGGTTTTTAATGCAGACCTGTGGATGTTAAAATAAACTTCCAGAATAATTATAAATTGATTTTCTTTTAAATAAGACATTCAAAATAATGGTTTAATCAAAACTAGTGTTCAAACTTGTAACTGACCTTTACCATAAACAAACAACAAACAAAAAAACCAGACTATGTCTACACATGTGAAATGATTTGGTTTGGCACAGCTCATCCATTCCTTTGGATGTGTCTAAATGACAGATCACAGTGCTGATCTAGCTGTGACGATCAATACTGAGTGTAAAGATGGACAAAATGAATGGAGACAGCTGCGGTCCACTTGCCTTGTCTCATATATCAATAGTCTGATTTACTCTGGTTTTTATAATATTCCTTAGCCAGAGCCACTCCTACAGCTTAGAAAACTGGCCCTGAACTTTGTGACTCAGAGAGGCTCCAGTTGGGAGAAGAGGGTGGATTAACCAATGGTCCTAATAAAAGTCTGCTCCTCATGTGAGCATCATCGGTCCACAAATCCTCCCGCCATTACCAAGGCAGAGGCAGTAGCATTCTGATATTCTGGCTAACTTTTGGGAGTCTCCTTTTCCCACCCAGCCTCCACCATCAATGTCTATTTTAAACAGGTTTCTCCTGAATAACTGTTTATTTTTACGAAATATCAGTGGACAGGAGAAGAAAAACATACAATGTGATATTGGGGTCTGAACAAGATAGATCCTAGACCCTGAAACTCTCTAGGGCAGTGCTCCCAAAGCCTAACAGAGTTCCTGGAGGCAGAAGGAAAAGCTATGATGAGGTAGGTGAGGAAGAACACTGTCTGATCAATTTATAAGAACTGGGAAATAGACTTTGTCATTTTAGGATCACTTTTTTTTTTTTTTGGTATAAAAAGTTCAATAATTAATACAACAAGTTAATCACTTCTGCATAATAAAATTTCACCTTATGACCCAGGAAAATGAAAAGGAGCTATCTAAAAACAAATTTTTAGTGCTTAGATTTTTACCCTCCAAATTCCCATGGTGAATTGCTAAAAACAGTCCTGACTCATTTTTGTTGTATAATTATATACAGCTAATTCCTCTTAATGTTTCAGCAAAGACTCATTCCTACACAATTACTTCTGGATCTATGCTATTGAGTATTGTCACTAAGGAGTTTTTAAGAAGGAATAGCCAATGTTTTCACTCAGAAGTTGCTGTAGGTACATTCACATCAGATATTTATTTTTAAATGTACTCTGCTAACCACTTCAATATTTTTGAAAGTTAAAAGTGTCAGAGAGCAAGAAGTGATCATCTGGTACATCACATCAATGCTTTTAACTAAGAGTCTTTAAAGAAATTGAAAATCTATGTCAACATAATTTTTCTAGTTCCCCAGTAGAGGGCAACTTGTACACACTTTGACAGTTAAAAAAAAAATCGATGCACACTGCATCAGTAAGAACCACTGTGTGTTTAAAAATAAAACAATACAGTTTATGTCTATGAATGGATTTTCACTATCAGGTAGCTATAAAATGTCATGAAATTTTAAATATGTAATTGGGAATTCAGTATATTTAATAATGAGTAATTAGGATTTTATGATTAATATAAGTGTTACTGCAGGAACTTTAAAGTAGCAATCGTTTAGATCACTATGATAGAATTATTAGTTACTGAAATATAAAAAGCAAATGATGAGAGTACCGTTCTTTAGTAAACATTTTGATTGAATTTCATTGTGATCGAGTTACAAGTATAGCTACTTGGAATGCATAAAGTCTTATTAAGAATAGACAAAAAAATAAAAAGGTCATAACACAAACATCTCAAAGTATAATGTTGAATGCTTTTGTTATGCTAAACTTTAAAATAATACTTATCAGTGTTCATGTTTTAAATGACATCAGATATAAGAATGTAACTGTACATATATATTTATGTATATGCAAATAGAGTAAAATAAGGTTCTACTACAGTACATCTCATTACTATATAGATTGGGACACAATGTGATAGATTGTCATTCATTCACTCAGTCAACACTTACTTACGGAGCATTTATTATGTGCCAGATACTATTCTAGAAGTCAAGGATACAGTGTGACATATCTGACAAAATCCTCTGCCTTCTTGGAGCTTACACTCCCCATAATAAAAAATAATGTATCATAAAGCCTTTTGAAAAGATAACCCTATGAGATAGAGGCGTATTGTGTCTCATAGCACTAGTTCTTCTGTTTTTATTTTAAAAATTAGGCTTTGTTTTTAATACAGAGAAATATTACAAGGAAAAATGAAATGGCTCATAATATTCATATTCAAAGAACCCCTGTTGATCTTAAAGTATAGATGGATTTGATTAGAAAAAATTTAATCGTATAGAAAAGTAAAAAAATGAAAAATGAAATTTTCTAGCACCCTACTCTGCCCGGAGATGTGAAGTTTCTTGTGACTCCTTCCAGAAAAGAAAATAATATACCAGTATCCATCCATCCCTCTACCCACCCATCCATCCATCTAGCCTTCTTAAATTATTCAAATTTATACAGTTTCCTTAAGACAATGATACTATACACAGTATTCTCACTTCACTGTATTTCTTGGAGCACTTTCCATAAAAGAATAAAGTGCACCTCATCCTTTTATTTGACGCATTTTATTTTTTAATGTAGAAGTATTTTATAACATTCCATATCTAAATACCTCAAAATTCTAATTTTAAAAGTGGTTATACAATTTTGTCTAAAATTGATAAGAGCTGTGATGTTAATTAGTGTAGTTCAATCTATGAAGACTGGGAATTCATGGACTTCAAAAAGAAGCCTGGAAAAATGACCTTTAATTTATTATAGAGCAGCAAATAAAAAAATAAAAGGAATCAGCATCTGCTTTGGATAAAAAACTTACTAATAACTCCATTAGGTCACACACAATGTAACGATCTTCCAAAGAGTGTCGTTGCTTGTGAATTAGCAATACTAGTAAATTTTTTTTTACTAGTAAATTTTTATAATAGTTCTGTTATATAATCAATATTTTTTTGAGTCCCACTTAAAATTTTCCATTAAACATGTAAGAATTACTTTATTTCATTCTATTTATAATACTGCTTAAACTATATATTTATTTCAGTGCCATATTTGACATTAAAATGTGATCAGAATTTTTAAATGTACAAAAATATTATGCAAAATAAAATACAAGGCACTAGGTGGTGCTGTGGGACCTTCCAGATAAACCAACGCTGCAAAGTTCTGCACTTGGTAAATTAATTGTGTGGCTGATTCTATATATTTAAATGTATATTAAATTTTTTTTTCTAGATAAACCAATGCCATGTAAATAATAAAAGTAACACAATGCAAAGTTTTGATAGATGACATCTCTCAGGACGACATGACCTCCTTTCATAATTCCATGCCCTAACTCCTATGTTAAACTATTAAAAACATCTCTATATAATAAATATCATTTTTGAGGCATGCCTCTCAATTAATCATAATTTTTCACTTATCTTTAAAGTTATGTTTCCATATTCCAAGAATAAAAACACCAGCAATTATATAGTCTTGTCAAATAATTTTCTATTAGGTGATTTCTTATGTCACAGTATATATTGTAATCTTCTTGGGTTCTATTTTTCTATTCTCCCTAAATGTGACAACTTGTTATAGAACTATTAATTCAAATGCTGACAGTGGCCAGACTGACAAGGTAAATGCATGAATTAGGCCACGTGTAAGATAATAGGGAGTGGGAGCAACCTAAAAAAACAGTGTGTATGCATTCAAATTCAGATGAGAAACAAAAACGCGCGTGCACGCGCACACACACACGCACCACAGTGCTATGCAGGCCAAAGAAAGCACATCTGCGGTCTGCATGTGGCCTGTGGGCCACTCATTTGTGACCTGTGACCAAGCCCAACATGTCCCAAACTATTTATCTATGAGTGACACATCTTAAAAGAAAACCCAAGAATTTCAGTTCAAATGAAGAAGTGCAAATGACGTTTCAGCTGTCCCTCTAGAATGTTTTTTTATCACAGATGTGTGTCCTTCCTTAAAGATAGAGATTAGTAATGATTCAGGAGATAAACTGTAGTGGTCAAGAGCATTAATGCTCTATGATGAGCTACCGGGTTAAAGAGAAGCATAGATGTAGCAGCCTTTTTCCATTGGCACAGTGTTCTTCTCCCCACAGGTACTTTTATTACTGTGTGTGTGTGTGGGGGGGAACGAACTACTTAATATTGAATGGATAGAAATATATGATTCACATAAATGAAAAAAGAGTAGAATTTCTTCTCACTAATAGTGATGGTGGAACTTACATTATAGGAACAAGGGGTGATTAAAAGGAATGAAAATGAATTTTTGACAAATGCAACAAACTAATCTAAAGGAATGTTGTTCTTCAAGTTTGTCATTGAGAAGCCAATCTCATTTTTAAATGATGCATTATTCCAAACATTTCTAGCTGTCTTCAGAAAGAGCTTGTGTGCCACATAAGAAAATGATATAAAATTGTATCATTTCTGAACTGGAAGAGACCAGAGATGAACAATCCTCTTGTTACTCTAGCTACACCTCACAAATCAGCTCTTCTTGAAAGATAAACACAGGGAAGCTGCAGTCTCCAGGCGAGGCTGTGTCACAGGAAGCCAAGTGACCTGATGCTCACAGGAAGCCATGAGGGAATCACAGTTGACTTTGAATGGAGAATAAGCCTTACACCAGTAACCAAGGCAAAAATAGCGTGTTTCAGGAATTTCAAATATTGTCTAAACATCCATAAGAGTCTCTTCTAACACTAAAAATCATTTGGAATTTTTAGAGGATTTAATGGGTTCAAACAGATATATGGACAAAGTGATGAAAAGCAGAAATAGATCAGAGCCACATTGCCTGAATTCTTTCAATTTACTTTTGAGACTGCCTGAAATTCCATCTCCGAGAAGAGTCTTTTGACTTAACGAGAGTCTTGCTTTTAAATAGCATGTCTTCTACAGCAGCAGATCTTAGTGTGGTCTGGGGACTCAGGGTCCCTAAGACTATTTTGGGAGTTGGTGAGATAAAAACTACTTTCGTAATAATACTAAGACATTATTTACCTTTCTCACCCTCATTCGCTCACAATTGTACAGTGGAGTTTTCCATAGGCTATATGACATGTGATACAGAAAGATTTAATACAGAAAGAGATATGAGACTCTAGCTGTCTTTTATTAAGCCAGACTTGAAAGAGATCTGCAAAATGTAAAACAATATACTATTCTCACTAGTTTTTCTTTTTGTTTTGGAAAATATAGTTATTTTTCATAAAAATATGTATGTTTACATATCATGGGGTTTATTGTTATTTTTAAGTGAATGATTAATTTCCTAGCTTTAATTTCAAATATGATAAATACAGATAGATATAACTGACAAAAATAAAAGCTCTCTGTGGTTCTCAACAAGTTTTAAGAATATAAAGGGGCCCAAAAAGTTTGAGTGCACTATTCTTGAGGTAAGTTGCTCATATCTCAGCCTAAATCAATTCTATCAGTGTGCTTTCCTCTAAATACTTATATAGATCTAAAACTTCTACCAGAATGAGGTTTTACTAGAAGCAGGGAAGCTGGAGCATTCTGGAGTAGGAGGCACTTCTCTGGGCGAGGTGGGCCTGACTAGCTTGATGCAGAGGGCTAGAGAGCGGCATGAGAGCTACGGGCTTAGCTGAAATGAGCCCAGTAGAAGAGGAAATTGAGTCAGGAGGGTGCAATGGCAAATATTTTGATTTCAAAATTTAGCCTGGGACCAATGCTATATCTAGGAAGGGTCATTTTTCTCTGCCTTCTTTTACCTCATACTTTGGCAGACTCTAACCAAGTCTCCACACTGAAATGCAATCCTTCATTGGTTTTTGGTCTTTAAAGAACAATCATGGCCCTCAACATTCTGTATGATCTGCTCCTGTCTACCTCTCTATTTCCTTCTCTCCTTGTTCTCCTCCTGGCTCTCTATGGTCCAGCCACAGGGCCCTTGGTCCCTTTTCTTGACTGAGCTATGTTCCCTTACACCTGCAGACTTTGGTTTCCTTCAGTCATCAAGGAAGCCTTCCTGCCAATATCAACTTCCACTGAATATGCACTCTCATGGTATCATGGATTTCCTTTGTACCACTTACCACAGTTGCAATTTTACATTTATTTGTATGATTTTTAAATTAACTTCTATATCTCCTCTACTAGGCTGTTGGCTTTATGAGGGTAGGGACCATGTTTATTTTTACTCCATCTTGTATTCTCTGTACCTAGTAAAATGCCTGGGATACAGTAGGGGCTCAATTAATATATATATATATATATATATATATATATATTTTCGTGTGTTTGAGGAAGATTAGCCCTGAGCTAACATCTGTTGCCACTCCTCCTCTTTTTGCTGAGGAAGATCGGCCCTGGGCTAATACCCGTGCCCATCTTCCTCTACTTTATATGTGGGACTCCTGCCACAGCATGGCTTGATAAGTGGTGTGTAGGTCTGTGCCCGGGATCCGAACCCGCGCACCCGGGGCCATAGAAGTGGAGCATGCGAACTCAACCACTATGCCACCAGGCCAGGCCCTCAATATTTTTGAAAGAAAGAATAAATGATTTCTTGCTTCTAGATACTGTTCTATACATTTGGCAAGTGTTACATAATTCTGAAAACAAGCCAATGGACAGGAACAATTATTATCCCGACTTAACAGATGAAGAAACCAAGTCACACAGAGGTTAGCTAATTTGCCCGTCAAACAGCAATTTTTAAGGTCAGAATTTGAATTCAAACAGTTTGACTCCAGAGTCCTTAACACCAGACTGTAGTTTGTGGGTCTAATCTCCATTTATAAGGTTGGAATTCAAAGTTTTTTGCCACAGAAATCAACAACTGATTTATAAACCTTAGGAAGCTAATTTGCAAACTGATGAGTGACTCTAATGGGGAACTGTGGAATATGTTCTGAAATTAAAAGGCATTAAAGAAAAACCAAACAGCCATTTTTACATTAGAGAGAACTTTAGTAGCTTTCTATGTTTCATTGGTTAAAAGAGGAAACGACGTTTGTACATTCTGTTTTCTGAAGGTATAAAGGCAGTCCAAGAAGTAATGACAAAAATGCTGTTCTCTTCCAGATATCTAGAACTAGATAGTACAAATGTTAGGATTTAGAAAAATTTTTTGCATTTATAAGAAATTCTATTTTTAAAAATGGAAGAAAATCAAAATAAAGCAACTAGCCTAAACTTTCAGAATTGAATAGATATATGTCCCACTCCCGAGTTTGGTTTAATTTGAATTAAAATTTCCAGCTATGCTTATTTGTTAACTAACACAGGTTTTATTTATATTAACCTGGTCATTTGAAATTACAAATTAGTCTCATCAGTCCTAAAATGCAAAACATAACTGCAATTCAAATCAATTTTTTTTTCTGTTACCAAAGCATTCTTAAGAATATATATTACTATAAGAAAAACAAAGTGAAAATCTAGGAATCCTAGAAATTCCGACAATTTGTTATCTAAAATCTAACAACCCATATCATCATTTTTATGTTTAAGTTCAATTTTATATTATTTAGTATCTTTGTAGTTTCACTCAACAAATAATTATTGGGCACCTACTCTATGTCAGGCACATCATAGAGGTTGGGGAAACAATGATAAAGGTGGCCTGGTCTCGACCTTAAAAGATCTTATAGTCTAGGTGTGGCAAAGTAAAAAGACAAAGGCCAGGTAATGGGGCGAGGAGAGGCTCTTACTTCACCTTCATCCCTGAACAAGGGATTCTGAAAGAGGTGACATCTAAACTGAGACCAGAATGATGAGGAGAAACGGCCGAGAGGTGGAGGTGGAAGGTACCCAAAAATGGTCTAGGAAGAGGGGGAACAGCATGCGCAAAGGCCTAAAGACAAGAAAGTGTGCTCACGGTGTTTAGAGAAAAAGAAAGATGGGCACAGTGAATGGGACATAACAAATGCCACTCCCATGACAGGAATCTCACAAATTTCTCATGAAAAGATAACCGGTTATATCTACTAGCCTTCTCATCTTCTAGTAAATCAAAGAAACAGAAAGGGCAATTAGATTAAGCAATATCTCAAAAAGCGCCATTTGGAATTTAACTTTCCTCAGCACTAAACTTTTTTTTAAATATTATTACCAAAATGTCAGCAAAACCAAACATTACCAGTGCTGCTAAATTGAGAAATGGGTGGAGAGGAGGATAGGGTAACAAAAGTCAGGATCTTAAGACTGTCCAAATCTCCTATTGCTGGCAAATGCCTTGTTCTCTGAAGAATATTTATTACTATGGTAAACTTACTCCTTCTGGAATTTTTGTTATTTAGCAAGGAGTTATTTCTATTCAGAAATGGAAAATTCAAAGACCTAAAGCCCCTCACTGTGTGGTAATCTATATGGCTTGTGTACTGGTGCTGTCTGCTGGGCCCTAAGTCATCAATTATGTATAGAAATGTAGAGCTACAGCAGTAGCCAGTGTCGTGGGCCTGTCAGGGATTTCTTAAGAGGAACAAAAACATTTGATTGTGTCTTCTTTTAGAAAACACAGGCTAGGTGAAAAGAGGAAGATCTTTGAAAGAAAATATGAATAATCTTCAATACATAAATTGACTTCTTGTAATGAGTGAAAAATGAATCTTAAAAATGTACTTAAAATGAAACCAGAAATATAACTGGGGGAAATGCCTCAGAAATAGATACAAGAAAGGCTGACATTAGTTCATCAAAACCCACGTTAGAATACAAATTCTTTGTCCTTATATATGTGAGGAAAAAGAACTAATGGGGTTCAGCAAGCTCCAACCTCTCTGAACCAAATTAAGTGGATTCAGTGTTTACAACAAGGAGTAGTCATGTTATTTAAAATAAAATGTCTTATAATCCCCAAACCTGGCTGGCTTCTAAGGTGTGAGTTTTCATTCTAAATGAATGAAGCATGTTTACAGACTGACCAGGGAGCACAAGGACTAGGAAGATTACCATGAAGAAAATGCAATCTAAGAAATCTTATGGAATTTTTCCTATTATACCAAACACAACAAAAGCTTTCACTGGGATTTCAATAAATTTAGTTCTACACGTTGCTGCAGAAATTTCGTTATTCCCCTTTCTCTAGTGGATATCTGGGGTAGCAGCTGGTCTGTTTTGTATTTAAAACATGAAAAAGAGCTCTCCATCTCTCTCAGTACCTACATCAATGTGCTTGGGAAAATTTGGAAAAATGATTTACTTTAAGTAAAATGACTTTATTTCCTTTCCTGTAAGGTATTTGACATGCTTTTAAACATCTGAGAGTAAGAGTTGTGTTTTCAAAAAGCATACAGATTTCTTCTGGAGGAAACTACAGTGCATAAAAACATATCATTTAAATTTATGTAAATTTAAACACACATGCTTGAATGTGTATCTTCATTCTTCAACACTTTCTGGGTAGAATTCTTAATGCCTGATTTTTATAAAATAAATTAGGCGACCTGTAAATATTGCGAGGTGGCTAGACAAAGATATCATCATTTTCTGTTACTTTAAAGAGTGTGTAACAGTCTCATTTTGTCATTACCATACAGGTTAGATCACATGTCATATTATTCAGCCAAATTCTGTAAAATTGAAAGCACATTTAAAAATCAATGCTCAGACATTAGGGAATGCCTGAAACATATGAGAACCCAATCAATTTCCTTATTTCTTAGATTTAAAATGAGAATAATTTGTTGATCATTCATAGAAACTGTAATTTAGCAAAACAGACTCCTGTGAATGCTGAAATATTTGATTTCCTTAACTCTTATTTGTTAAACAAATGATTTATGCCAGTTTGAATGTGAAAAATTCCAACATATCTAAACACATTGCAATTCACATGACACGTGACACATGTGACACAAAACACATGACATGACACATCAAATTAACTACTTGCTACCAATATAGTCCATTAAAAAAGACCAAGCTACAGTTCCACAACTATTATAGTTTAATTTACTGATTTCCATATTTTGGCTTACATACACAGTTAATTGAACATTTTGCAAATTCAGTGAGAAACTGATTGAGACCATTTAAAAATATCTACCACTATGAATTTTTAAATTCACATTTTATTACACACATGAGATGTGAAGAAAATCTTCAGTCACCTGTCTGCTATACGACTGGTGCTTTACATAAATTACTTTACATAATCCTCGGAAATATATTATTGACTATTGCTCCAAGAAGGTAAATAACTTGTCCAGGGGTCACATGGCTACTGAGAGCTCCTCATGTTACTCCGTCACTCAATAGCATTTGACTTCCTCCTTCTTGAAACACTTTGTTCCTTTGGCTTCTAGAATATTACAAACTCCTCTTTTATCTTCTTCTCTTAAATCTTCCTCCCTCACTTAATTCAGGTCTCTTATAAGACCTTCCCCGACCACTATCTCTACAACAGACAGACAGACAGACAGACAGACACACACACACACACACACACACACACACACACTCCTATCTTCCCTCCTCTACTACTTTCTATTCCTTTCTATTGCTTTATTTTTGTTCACAAAACTTATCACCACTTGACATTATATTTAGTTATTTGCTTATTGTCTGTTTCCCTTACCGTTCACCCATCCCCACTCCCCAACAAAGTTCCACAACATTGCGATCTAGAAGGTTGGGATGCTGTCTGTCCCCACCCCGGTCATCTCAGTGACTACAGCAGTGCTTGGCACAAAGTAAGCCCTGAATAAATGTGTTGAATGAATGAATGGCTAGAAGTTGTGGAGCTGGGATTTATTTGAATCCAGGTCTTTTTAACTCTAGCCCTCTGCTTGTTTTACCACATCTGGTTTAATTTCAAATATAGCACACTTTTATTAAAGTTTCCAAATAGCAAACTTGCATTCTTTATAATGAATCCTAGAGCCCTGCCTCTCTCTGCTCTACCCAAAGCCTATAACTAAAGAAAGCTGCTCTACTGAAAGAAAGGGAGTGAGAGGTCACCTAGTCCAGGAAGAAAGAAGAAAGGAGCTAACATTTATTGAGCACTAACTTTGTTCTGAGTAATATATGTACAGTATATATGCATGCATATGTGCATATTTATGTATATATATAATTCATTTCTATTTTATCCTCATGGCCATAATATAAAGCAGGTAATATTTATCTCTTATGTTTAGATGTGGACACAGAGGCTCATAGAGTTATTCACTGTCACCCAGGAAGCCTCAATAATCTTTGTGCATGGGAATGTGTGTGTACATGAGAAAACCTATATTTCTCAATCTTCTTTTTTCTACCTGAAATATTTTTGAAGGATAATACTAAAAAACAAAAACAATTGCACAGTATTTAATATTCCAGAATGCTTCTTTTCATTCAGAAAAACCTCGAGTAACTGGAAAAGAAGGTGGAGCAGGTAAAATGATTACTTCTCTTTTGGGCAAAACTATTCATTTATCCTCTAGCTTAAAACAATAACTGTGCTCTACTATAGGTTCATTATTCACTTTCAAGCTATGCACGAAAGGCAGAAGTAAGATTGGGAGAAGCAATTTCTTTGGGGAGGGTTGTCATTGGACCGTGTAGATATCCACTCCCCTCTCCAAGGCGGTTCCCACCCAAGGTATGTGAGGGGAGCTTCAGAGAACCACTTGCAGAATGTGTCTCCTGGAGTTTGGGGAAGGTGGAAAGGGAACACCAGGGTAGGGCCTGGTTCCCGCTTAGAGAAACTTCAAGCTGAGAGGCTGGGAGTGGAGAGAGGCCACAATGGGAGCAAACTGCAAGTTCTTTACTGGCCAGGTAAAGACATGTCAGATTTCCTCTGGGTCAAGTAACCCAAGGAAGAGAACTGGACTTCAGTCATTCTGACCAGGACTCCACCCAGAGAAGCAGATCACTAAAAGCCAAGACCTGTGGCTGGAGTTATAAGAAGATCATTGCCCATGCTAGGCAATGTTGTATTAGAATGTTCCTAGCGAAGCAGGATCACCGAAAAACCCACAGAAGCACCCCCACAAGAGAAAGCACTAGATTTTGGAGATGTGCCACACTTAGAGAGCTTCAAAGCCAGATTACAGCCCAAGACACATCAGACTTTGTTCATTCTTCTCTAATCCCTCCTTCCCCTCCATGCCTGATCCTACAGGGGACAGAAACAGTGGCTCAAGAATGGGAGAGGAGGTGAACCAAGGATGAGAAAAGAAACGTATCACAATTCTCCCTTCCCTATTGCAGATTATTGATTATGAGTTGATGATGTGAGTTGAAGAAAGGGGAAAAGCTTTCAATAGGATAAGAGACTGAAGTTTTGACATTAGACTGGACTAGTCTTTTTCTTTGTTTACTGAAGTACAACAAACATAGGATAAACTTTTACATACACATTTCATACATATATACACATACCTGGGTAATCACTATGCAGATCCAAATATAAAACATTTCTAGTAATCTAGAAGGATCCCTCACGCTTCCTTCCAGTCAATATCCACCCTGCCAAAGTTACCATTATTCTAACTTTTATCACCACAGGTTAGTTTTTCTTATTTTGAACTTCATATACATGAAATCATATATATAAACTCTGTTGTGTCTGGCTTCATTTGCTCAGTATTATGTCTGTAAGAGTTAACCTTATTTTTGGGCGGGGTCAGTAGGTCATCTTTTCCATTCATATTTTGTGTTCCATTGTACACTTACATCACAACTTATTTATCCATTCTCCTGGTGATGAACACATGAAATTTTTCCATTTTGACTTATGAAAATAAGTTGCTAAACATCTTCCTGAAACTGTCTTCTGGTGAACACATGCACTCATTTCTGTTGGGTACATACCTGAGAGTAGAATTGTTAAGTTATAGGATAAGGCATATGTGTAGCATTAGTAGATACTGCCAAACAGTTTCCCAAAGTACTTGAATCATTTTCTACTCCCACCAGCGATATATGAGAATTTCAGTTACTAGACATCTGCATTAATATTTGATATTGACAATCTTTTTAAATTTTAGCCATTCTGATGCATGTGTAGTGGTATCTCATTGCAGCTTTAATTTGCATTTTCCTGATGACTAATGATGTTGAGTCCTTTTTCATATGCTTCTTGAAGATTTGGATATCATCTTTTATAAATGTCTATTCAAATCTTTGCTCATTTTTCTCTCTTATTTTTTTATTGACATTGGTTTATAACATTATACAGATTTCAGGTGTACATCATTACATTTTGATTTCTGTGTAGACTACATCCTGTTTACCAGGCAAAGACTAATTGCCATCCATCACTGTACACATGTGCTCTTTTACTCCTTTCGCCCTCCCCCCCATTCCCCCATTTCCCTCTGGTAACCACCAATCTAATCTCTATATCTATGTGTTTGTTTGTTGTTGTTTTTTGGTGAGGAAGATTAGCCCTGAGCTAACATCTGTTGTCAATCTTCCTCTTTTTGCTTGAGAAAGATTGTCACTGGGCTAATATCTGTGCCAATCTTCCTCCATTTTTGTATGTGGGACACCACCACAGCATAGCTTGACGAGTGTTGTGTAGATCCGCACCTGGGATCCAAACCTGCGAACCCCGGGCCACCAAAGTGGAGCATGCGAACTCAACCACTAGGCCACTGGGCCAGCCCCTGTTGTTGTTTTTATCTTCTATATATGAGTGAAATATGGCATTTGGCTTTCTCTGTCTGACTTATTTTGCTTAGCATAATACCCTCAAGGTCCATCCATGTTGTCACAAATGGCAAGATTTCATCTTTTTTTATAGCTGAGTAGTATTGCATTGCATATATATACACCACATCTTCTTTATCCATTCATCCATTGATGGGCACTTAAGTTTCTTCCAAATTTTTGCTCATTTTTTATCATGTCATCTATATTTTTTATTGATTTATATGAGCTATTTATACAGTCTGGATACAAATCTTTTTTGGATATCTGACAAACGATGCATGTATTCTAACTATCTTCTCCAACTTGAGGCATGCCTTTTATCCTCTTAATGTTGGCTTTTGTTGAACAGATGTTTTTTATTTTAATCAATCTTTTTAATCAATTTTGATAAATCTTTTTATATATGGTTATGTTCTTGAGACAAGCAGATGTTATCTGATGTTTTCTTTTAGTGGACTGGACTTTTTAATACCTGCAAGTGCCTGGAAAAACTATGGGTTCATCTTGAAATTTTATCCAAAAAGGGGAAGGAATGATTTCAAAGAGCAAGAGTAAAAGGGTGCTAATGAGTGACAGTAATATTGCTCTCTGCTTGCACCCAATAATGTCTAGCTCATTCAATAAGTCAGTTATACTTGGCTTGACTATGAAGATTCATTTGAGAAGTAAGTATATCACATCTTTTTTTTTTTAATAAACAATCCTCCTAGTGTGTGTATGAGACACTCCTGATTTATTAGCTAAGTTTATTATAGATATGACATAGTTATACAGAATCAGAAGACTTTCCAGTATTGGATATATATTGAGTTCACTAGGGCAGTCCATGCAAAGATATGCTTCTCTTATAATTTGATTTTCTTAGAAATGATATTTGCCATGGGAATTTGTGTGTCATACTGAAAAGATACTGGGCAGGAATTTAGAAGTATCTCCAGTCCACTATGACTGTATCTCCAGTCCACTTACTACCTAGCAACAATAGCTCTTCCATATCCATAGAGTTGATTTTCCACAACTGTAGGTTACAAGGTTGGATTTGGATTTCTAATATGTCTTTCTGTACCCACCCAGTGGTCCCAAACTAGAAACCAAGGAGTCACCCTTAACTCCTCTCCGTCTCACCTGCTATATTAACACTCGCCAAGGACTCTCTATTCTACTTCTAAAATAACTTTTCAATATATATTTGCTTCTCATCATTCCCACCGCCACTACTTTATTCTAGGCCAATGTTCTTTTTCCCTTGAATCACTGTACCAGCCTTTGAATTAGTCTCCACACCTCCAATCTAGCCCTGCTCCAATCCATTTTCCAGATGCAGTCAAGTAAATAATTTGACTCTAAGTTAATAACAGCTAAGTTTTCTACAGCACTTAACTCTGTGCTTGGTACTTTATAAACATGATCTCATTTAATGTTTACAACAACCCTAAGAGGGAGGTAATATATTTCTCTTTCTTTTTAAGTGGAGTCACTAAAGTTTAAAGAGAAAGAGTAACTTCCCCAAGGTTATTTAGCAAGGAAGGAGTCTACAAATCTGATCAGGCCACTCCCTCCACTTGTTGCTCTTAAGTTCATCAAATGAACCAGGTTATTTCTCTGTGCTGGGCCTCTGTGCATGCTGTTCCCTCTGCCTGGAACATGTTTTCTCTACTCTCTACTCCCCACACCCCTTTTTCCTAACTCACGCCTACCTTTCGGGCATCAGCACTCCTGAGGTCCCTGAGGGTTAAATCCTCTACTTACATACTCTCATAGTTTCCTATCTTCTCTTATCATAGCATTTATCACATTTTATTTTAATACTTGTTTAAATGTCTTTTCCACTAGATACAAATTCTTTGAGGGGAGGGGTGGTCTATCTTGCTTGTTACTATTCCTGTGGCACCCAGGAACAGTCATAATGCCTGACTTTTAGGAGGCATTCAACAAATATTAGTTAAAGAAAAAAATGTCAGCAAGATATTTTGTGATTTGTGGGGATTATTCAATGAGAAATACAATGGACCACAGAACTGCAAATAAAGCATCAAATAGAAGTTATATTCTTTTATCAGATAGCGCCCAAACAGATCATCAGAAAGGTTGTACACTTGCTATAAGCTCGAGTGCAGTGTCTGTATTTTATTCATTTCTGTAGTGCCTTCCACACGATGGGTATTTATTAAATGACTGTTGAGCAGAATTGCTCACAATGCCTCTCTTTGGATGATCTTCCCCATCTATCACTCAAGGCATACTCATGCCTCTTGTCATTTGAAAACATAGACTAGTATGGATTGTGGAGCCAGACTACCTGTGTTCAAATTCTAGCTGCGTCAGGTGTATGACCTTAGCAAATGATTAAAGCCTTATGCGAGTCAGAATCTTCATCTGTAAAATGGAGATAGCAATTGTACCTACCTTATAGAGTTGATGCAAGGGTTAAATGAGTTAATATAAAGTATGAGAATGGTGTCAGACAGAGAAAGTGCTATGATACTGCTGCTGCTATGATTTATATTACCACTACTACTACCAATGAAATGAATCCTTCTCTTCTCTGAACTTCTTGAAAGCAAATGCATTAGATATTTTTTTACCTCCCTCCACAATGCCAGGTATAATGCCTCACACCTGTTGGTCCATAATAAACGTTAGTTGGATAGACTGAGGGATTTTGCATTTCTGAAAGGAGTCAATGCCAGATAGAGTGAGACAAAGATTTTTTTTAGGTAGGTCAAAGGTTCACTATTTATTCCCAGCTACATCAAACTTGTGTTTTGTAGGTAAGCTGGAAGAATGGATTTGGAAAGCTTTAGAAGAGTTCTTTTGAGGGAGCCAATTAAAATGGGGCTGCCAAAGCAAAAACACAAAGAGGATTAGGGTGGTGATTCTTGCTTGATTTTCTAAGATTCCAACAAGTGCACAGTTGAAGGGAAAAAAACAAGCTAATACACAGTGGAATTGTCTTCCATTTCCTTTATTAATAAAATACTACTTTCATTTGAGAGTCTCTGACGAGGTAGACACCCCCTAAAAAGCAGATGGCCAATCTTGAGCAGCAATTGAAGTCATAAGATCAATGGACTGAGTAAAGTGTCAGGGGACTCTGTAATTCTAACTCTGATTATTGTACATTAAGATCACATTACTATAGCTTAAGATCCAGTAAATATAGAAAATATAAAATTTTACCAAAAATTATGGTTCATTAATAGTATCTTTTGTACTTCTAGAAAGCACAAAGCAAAATACTATCTTATTTATATAAACATTGAATTCAATTAATAATAAGACAGATATTTGCTTTCTTTTTGTCAAATACCTATATTTGCATTTTTAATTTTTATCTAGGTACATAACTATTTAAGATATAGTAAAATCAGATCTATGATTTAAAAATCACAAAGTATACATCAAAATATTATTTTAATACTTCATAACTGATGGTAGCTGACTTTATGACTCCATTCAACATTCAAGTTTATCTCTACTTAAAACACAGTTAACAGAAGTTTTAAATTAAACCATTAAATTCAGGCTTAGAAGTTTAATAAATCAGAATTTTCTTATTATTGATGAATAATGCTTCAAAATTATTACACTGAGTGGTAAAGAAAGGGATGGTTACCAAGTTATCAATATCTGCAAGTTCTGCTCAGGGTCTTTAAGGTGGGTAGGTTTATATTTACTATTTCTCAATATATAGCAATTTTACTCAAATGAAGCAATGTTTTAGGATCTCAAATTCTGGAGTCAGAGAAGTTGGTTTGAGTCTTGGCTCTATTTCCCACTAGCCATGAGAGCTTGAGCAATTATTTACTGTCCCTATATCCTCTTTAGCAAAACTCAGGTAACACAGTTTTACATCCTTTATCCAAAAATCTTGAGGCCAGATGAGTTTCAAAATTTTTCACATTTTTGAAAGATTATATGGTGTGTGTATATATATATAATATGTATACCACATTATATGTATATGCATATATATTATATGTACATACTACTATATACTACATGTATATGGTGTATATATATGTATATGTCAGTGTATATATGTATATATTATATGTATATTACATTTATACATATATATGGTATATGGTATATATATGTATATAATATATATGGATATATCTTAAGTAACCACTCCAGTACACTCTGGGGAAGCACTCTATAATCAAATACATTACATATTTCTGCAGCAAAACATATTAGTATTCATGTTTAATGAGATAAATAAAGTATAAAAACAACCTCATGTCATTTCAGGTCAGATATTGCCCTAACTCATACCCTTTCAGTTTTGCTCTTGGTTTTCAGAGCTTTTTGGTTTCTGAATGTGGACAAGGAGTGGAAGAACTGTAATTCCTCCTTCATGGAGCTGCAGTAAGTATTACATGATAACATGCATGGCCAGCACACAGCACATACTAAGCTATATATAGCTGTCAGTGTTGTTTCTGTCATCAACATTATTATAATTTTGAAAGACTAGAAAATATGTTTTTTTTTTTTTGTGAGGAAGATCGGCCCTGAGCTAACATCTGCCAATCTTCCTCTTTTTTTTGCTGAGGAAGATTGGCCCTGAGCTAACATCTGTGCCCATCTTCCTCTACTTTATATGGGACACTGCCACAGCATGGCTCAACAAGTGGTGCGTCGGTGCGCACCCAGGATCCGAACCGGAGAACCCCGGGCTGCTGCAGTAGAGCGCACGCACTCAACCGCTTGCACCACCAGGCCAGCCCCTATATCAAAGTTTTAAAAGTAATGATTGCTGTGGCCAGTCCGGTGGTGTATCGGTTAAGTGCGCGTGCTCTGCTGCGGTGGCCCGGGGTTCGCAGGTTCAGATCCTGGGCGCACACCGACACACTGCTTGTCAAGCCATGTTGTGGCAGTGTCCTACATAAAGTAGAGGAAGATGGGCACAGGTCTTAGCCCAGGCCCAGTCTTCCTCAGCAAAAAGAGGAGGATTGGTAACAGAGGTTAGCTCAGGGCTAATTTTCCTCACCAAAAAAAAAAAAAAAAAAGTAATGATTGCTAACTGATAGAATTCCAATTGAATTTTATCTTGTTGTCTATACTCTTCTATATTTTATAAATTCTATGTAATGGACAGATATTACTTTTATAATAAAACAGCTTTATACAACTTAAAAAAATATTTATTCTCCCTTCATTTGAAAGGATTTACTTTCTTAAGTCATTGTATTTCCTTCTAGATTTTCTTGGTCTTGCTTTTTCTTTTATCACCTAGACAAAAATTCTTCTGAGTTTTCTGTGTTGAAAATCTTGGGTTATAAATTCATCAGGAGCAGGGCCAGCCCGGTGGCATAGCGGTTAAGCTCACGTGCTCCGCTTCAGCAGCCCAGGGTTCATGGGCTCAGATCCTGGGTGTGGACCTACACCACTCATCAAGCCATGCTGTGGCAGTGACCCACATACAAAAAACAGAAGAAGATTGGCACAGATATTAGCTCAGGGACAATCTTCCTCAAGCAAAAAGAGGAAGACTGGCAACAGATGTTAGCTCAGGGTCAATCTTCCTCATCGAAAAAATAAAATGAATTCGGGCTGGCCCTGTGGCTTAGCCATTAAGTGCGTGCGCTCCGCTGCTGGCGCCCGGATTCGGATCCCGGGTGCGCACCGACATACTGCTTGTCCAGCCATGCTGAGGCCGCATCCCACATACAGCAACTAGAAGGATGTGCAGCTATGACATACAACTATCTACTGGGGATTTGGGGGAAAAAATAAAATAAATAAAAATAAAAATTAAACAAATTTAAAATAAAATAAAATAAAATAAAATGAACTCATTAGGAGCAAAGAAACTTTATTTTTTGAATCCATATTCAGATTTTTTCTCTTCTGACCAACCTATAAACAAGGCTTTTTTTTGCTACTCATACTAAAAGCATGGTTTAGCTAATCTATAAGGCATTTCTTCAGTTCCTGAATTACTTGAATAACGTATTTATAGATCTGTGAGCTGCTGGATATCATAACAGTAAGATATCAAGATGAATACCAAAATTCTCACATTAATTCTCCTAACAGTTATAGTTTCTGCTTCCATAAAGGAATATTTTAAAATTATAACTAAAAATCAAAACCAAAAACAACAAAACAAGACAAAACAAACAAAAGCTTGGGTTGGCTTTTCCTATTATTGTCCAGTGCAGTGCTGTCCAACAGAACTTTCTGCAATGATGGAAATGTTCCACAATCAGCACTGTTCAATTCAATAGCCACCAGCCACATGGAGCTATTCAACACTTGAAAGGTGGCTAGTACAACCAAGGACCTAAATTTTAAATTTTATTTAATTTTCTAATTAATTTAAATTTAAATTGAATTAGCCACATGTGGTTAGTTACTAATGTATTAGATAGAGCAGGTCCACAAAACTCCAACTGTTTACGCAGTCCTTTTCAATGGAGACACTGAATGCCACTTCTATTTTAAAACGATTTGTAATGTTATCCATATGATGAAATTTGAGAGCTCTTTTCTACAGTCCTACTTGAAAAGGATCATTGAAAATCAAATTGTCAGAGCCTGCATGAATGAAAGTTTCTGCTTGATTGTGCTATGTTGGTAGTAGCTGGCTAAAGTCGCTTTACGCTTGTCTTTATTCTCTAGTTCTTTAGGCTGTTCTATCCACTCTACGTTGCCAATTATGTCTAATAAATAAATATCCCCACAGTGGCTTCAGGCAGACAAACATTAAAAACAAAACAAAAAAAACAACCACCACCAAACAACACACAATTAATAACAAACGAGCCTTCAATCAAAGAACTGTAGCAAGTGCCAAAAGCCAATTAAAAAATCTATCACAGTCAAAAAAAAAGAAAACCCTTTAAATTCCACCTCAGCACGCTGATCCTATCGCTCAGTATTAAAGACCCTACTCAATTTTTGGAAACATCCAGAAAGCTTCTGTTTCAGCATTCATTATACTGCAGCTCACAATTAACACTGCCAGACTCTTTTCTAATCAATTATTCGCTAAGATGTCTAGCACTTCTTTGGAGGCCCTTACCTCAACATCACAATGGTTTAAGAGGTGACACATGCCTGTGTACTTTTCAGAATAAGAGGCAGGCTTTAAGCAGGTTTTAACACTAAATGAGAACAAGGGTAAGAGAAGAGAAATCAACTCTTTTAGTCAAAGCTGAGCTTCCGGCGAGCTGCAGGCAGTGCACAGCGTGACAGAATCTGGCCCCAGAAAGTGCCCATGTGTTGACAGCTTAGTAAGAGTCTGAAGGCTTAATGGCACAAGTGTTCTGTCAATGGTACTGTTACACAGGGCTTTACTCAGCCAGAACTGCCAAAAGTCTCCAAAGCCGCTGACAACCAACGATGTGAAATTAATTCACTCTAGGCTTTGACATTAAATTAGCAAGTTATTGTTTTTACAAAGGTAGTAACTCTGCACTGACACGATTAACTGGAGAGAGGAAAGGATTGTTTTGTCCAGTCTATAACTTTACAGAAATAAGACAATTAAAGACTATAAAAGATTACAACTTGTGCCCCTTCCTTCCTTCTTGAATAAACCCACTAGATATTAAATTGGTATTGTGTAACATTTTTATCAAGTGTAAATTCAATTTATGGCACAGGTGAGGGTTGTACACATGGAAAGTTTTCCCCAAAGTGTGAATATTCAAAATAATCCGGGAGTAAATTAGAATCAGTAAGAGATAACTCTTACCAGTATTTAGTATCACATGTAAAAACAAAGATACTGCAGTCTATAAAATTACTTCCAACATTAACATTTGGTGTTTGGAATTTTAAAGCTTTTCCTAGGCATCTCAGTTTTAAGTAAATAATGACAAGTTCATCTGAAAGCTACCCAGCCTATAGTAGTTCTTGTCTTTTCTCGAATACATGCAGCACCTATCAGAAGGCCCTTATCTGCTACTTAGTGGATGTCTTCTATTAAGACTTACTATTCATGATACTGTTTATGATTAGTATCAGAAAACGGGAAGGCAAGCCACTGAGGAGAGGGACATCTCTCACATATTCCTGCAGCAGGGACGCGATATTAGCCAGGAGCATGGGCCCTAGGGCCAGATATCCTGGGTTCAAATCCTGCTCTACCACTTACTATCTGTGTGACCCTAAGCAAGTTACCGAACCTCTCTGGGCCTCGGTTTCCTCAGTAAAATGGGGATAACCACAGTACCTACATACCTTAGTGTTATTGCAAGGATTAAATAAATTTATACATGCTAAATGCACAGTATTGTTCCTGGTTCTTAGTAAGCATTCAAAAAATGTTGGTTAACATTATTTTACTATTAGTTTTTGTAAGCAAATATAGTTAAAAAATAACGCAACAGCATCATTTTTAAACATCACATATCAAGGTAAATAGAGAGAAGAAAGGCTGACAAAGGAAATGGGTTTATCCTCTTTTGAATATATCTTTTTGATAATACTGACAGGTAAATGCTTCTATCCTAAATGATGTTTCTATGAACATTCACCTTGTGATTCGTATAATATGAGGGCTCTACAGCAGATAAATGAGTCTTATTCCTAAGGCCTGATTACTGATAGAACATAAAATGAGTAATGTTAGAGGCATTATCTTGGTTATTACAGTGAATGATTTATTCCATAACATAGCTCAGTAATCCTAATATTAACATATCTCACAGCAATCAATCATATTCAATTTTGACTTTCAAATCTTTGTGAAACATCAAATGATACTGCTAAGCATATAGCTTAATTGTATAGAATGCTGATGTGGACAATAAAGCCATTAGTGGGCTCAAAAAGCTAAATCAGCAGTATTGAGTCTGAAAATGAGAGCGGTTGGAATTCTGAAGAAAAAGAGTTAATCCACCAATTTAAACAAGATAAAGACACTAAAAATAATTTGCAAAACAATTTTCCTCATGCATTTAATAAATGTGTGTCAGAATAAACAAAAATCACAGAAGCTGAAAGTAAAAAAAAAAAATCAATTAAAATAAAGTCACAGGGCATAGTAGAGAATTATTTCTGGCAGTTATTTGATATAATATGGTTAATATTTCTAGTCAGTCGAATTAACACAATTTTGCCACTGTAGATTTACAGTCACAAAATGCACACTCTCAAGAGACTTATTCTAAGAATCACAGTAATAAATTCCTTTTAGGCATGGAACAACTTGACCATTTTCTTCTGAACATAAGTAATGAAAGAGAAATCATCCCTCAGAAAAAATTAATTTGCTAAACATTCACGTTTGGCCATCTTTTCCCTCCTTGATTTCCCGTTCAAAGTCCTTGGATAGAAACCAGTCCATTTATTGCTCCATTTGTATCAGCAGATATGCTTTTATTTCTTATCGGTCTGCCTATTCCTATCACGTGTACTCCACCATGTTATTGACTGAAAGAAGCTCAGGCAAGGTGGTGTCAGCTTATATTCCTAAAGGGAGTCCCCTGAGGACATTAGTGAGGCACTAAAATCAAGTCAGAATTGTCTGTTTCTATATTAAAACTGCAGGGCTCAAAGAGAAGAAGAATGTAGAATTTTCAAGCATGCAAAACAAACACCAGCATTCAACCTTTTTTGTTTTCATCTTTGCCCACAGAGCTCAGAGGTACTTTTCATGGCAGAAAACTTGGATTTGTAGAAACAAAAATTATTTTAAACCATTCTTCTTACTCTCCACGCTTTCTTCTTATTCTCTTTTATCTTTCTTATTTGTCTTTCCAAATGGTTACTCCAAAAGAAGAGAAATCATAAGGCAAATAAAGTCACTAAATCACATCATAGCTAGAGAGAGAGGATCTAGTAACGAACCTTGAAGGTTAATTGGGCATTTTCCTGGCTTGTGAGGTAATCTGTACACTTGGAAGACGGAGAATGTAAAATTAACCACATTTGCCAACTGTGTTCTTAGCACCATAAAAATTTCCCAGATCTGGTTTATTGGAAGAACCTCAAAATTCATTCACCAACCACCTTTCAGAGCACATTGTATGTGTAGCACTTCTGGAATTAAGATTGCAAAGGTGAAGATAATATTCTTGCCTTCAGGGAATTCACAATTCATTATCTTACAGTATATGTGCTGTGATGTGACACGAACAACATGTCAAAGGACAGAAAAACATGTCATGGCATAAAAAGCGTGGGAGTTAGACAGATTGGGGTTCCAAACTGCCTGTCTCCACATACTGGGGGACTCTTGGAAAAGGCACCCACCTTCTTGAACTTCATTTTACCCACATATAACATAGCCATAGTATTATTTATCTGACAGAGAGCCTTTGGTAGATGGTTAAGAAAGATTAGTTTACTTTCCTCCTTGTATACAAAGTCAAGAACAATTCATTTGGTCTAAAGGCAGTGAAGATGATGTGAGAAGGGGCCAAAGAAAGAGCAGAGTTGGGGCTGGGCTTTGTGGAAAAGTAGGATTTCAATAGAGAAGAATGGGAAGTAGGGATTCTCAGCAAAGGGAGCATCATGAGGCGAAAAAATGGAGCTGTAAAAAGTACGTGGCTAAAAAGTAAAAAAGCACACGGTCTGTTTAGAGGCAGCAGAGCATAGTGGTTAGGAGTGGGAATTATGGGGTCAGCCTGCCTGAGCTGGGATCATGTTGCCTACTAGGGGTCACTGGGGTAAATAACTTGCTTACACGGTGTGTCACTTTTCTCATGTTTTACCCACACAACAGTACCTAAGTCATAGAGTGTATTGAGGATTAAATGGGAAAGATATATACATACATATATATATAAACAGAGGCTCATGCATGATAAATGTTATTGCTACTACTGTTAGAGCTATTATTACTTGAGAAGTCTAGATGTCTGGCGATGGCTCAGGCATAAGGAAAATGGAAGTGTGGGTTATCAGAGTGGTATGTCTCATTCTGCCTTTTGATTCCCAAGCATCTGATTACTTAGTACTCTGGAAGCTATATTTTACCTCAGATGGGTGAACGGCTTACTTCTATCAGGTTACTCTATGTCTTTTCCCATTGCTAAATATATTCTGGTCCAGTGGTTCTTAAACCTGGCTGTGCATCAGAATCCCCTGGGAATCTGATAAAAAACAAGGACTCTTAGGTCTAAACCTAGAGATTCGTTCGTATTCAGTAAATTTAAGGTGGAGCTGAGAAACCTACATTTTTAAAAAGCTTCCCTGGTGATTCTGAAGGACAGGCCAATTTGAAGACCTTCATTGTAGCCAATTCAGAAGCCAGGTCAATATGTTTTACTCTTATTATCCACTGAATAAAATAACATCTAGCTTATCTAATAATAACAGATTCGTAAAAGCACTAGGCTCCTTCTTACTTTTAATCTTAAAAAAATCTCTGATTCATTTAAAGAAGGCATTAATGAGATTAGAACTTCTTTCTTAATTAGTTACTAAAGCATTTTGCAAGGATGATGGCATAACAGACCAGGGACAGACAGAGAGGCAAGTTAAACTTTTCATCAAACATTAAAAAAGGAAATACCATAGTCTCCGATTAAATATCACAACACTGCCAAAATACGTTGTTTCACCATTATTTACTCTGCTCTCAGTTACAGTTAGCAATGCAAATTATGAAATGAGAAATCCAAGTAATTCATCTCAGTTTCAACATTGTTATGAGGAAGATCTAAATTTTGATATGCAGAGTCCATTTGTTCTTCTAGTAGGTCTGTCTTAAAGAATATCTGTCAGCCATCTCAGAGAGCTCTTTTGTTTCACAAAATAATTGTTTATTTTGTTAAAATCATTTATAGCTTCTTAGTGCACCTAAGTTTGTTGATCATTATTTGACAGGAAGTTCTAGTGAAAGAACATTTTAAGCAAAAGGCCAATTAGAAATACAAATAAACATCCCTGAATAATAATTATATAATATAAACATAATTTTATGTGATTTATAAATAAATTCAAGGGCAGTACGAGATACAAGGGCTGGCAAGGTAAGCCCAGGGACCAGGTCAAGAAGGGCGATATTAAAAGTTTGGACTTTATCCTGAGAGGAAAGAGAAGCTACTCAGGGATTTTAATGGTAAAATTTACATTATAAAAGGGCGTAATACAATAGTTCTCAACCTTGAATACATATTAGAATCACCTGGGAGCTTTTAAAAAATACCAATGCTGGGGCTGGCCTGGTGGCTCAGCGGTTAAGTGCGCGTGCTCCGCTTTGGTGGCCCAGGGTTCGCAGGTTCGGATCCTGGGCACGCACCGAGGCACCGCTTGTCAAGCCATGCTGTGGTGGTGTCCCATATAAAGTAGAGGAAGATGGGCACGGATGTTAGCTCAGGGCCAATCTTCCTCAGCAAAAAAAGAAAAAGAAAAAAAAAACCCAAGGACGATTGGCATTGGATATTAGCTCAGGGCTGATCTTCCTCACAAAAAAAAAAAAAAAATCAATGCTTAAGTTTCTCTATACCAGGATCCTAATATAACTAGGCTGGAGTGGGGTGCACACATCAGCAATTTTTTAAAAAACTACCCAGAAAACTACAGCCAGGATTGAAAACTACTGCTCTGATTGGAAGCCTGGAGACCAGCAAGACTATGAAAGATGATGGCTGAACTAGGGCCCTAGTGGTAGAGACGGAGAAATGATAACTTTGACAGATATTCAGGTGATAAAATCAACAGAATGTATTGATTGGTTACGTGTGGAAAGTGAGGGAAATACACAAAGCAAAAATTACCACGAGGTTCCCCCTAGGACAATGGGCAAACTATGGTGCTATTCTTTGGCCTTGAATTCTAATGGATCTGGATTTGGATCTAGCTTCTCCATTTTCTATTTTGAGGCTTCGGGCAAATTATTTACTTTCCCTGAATCCTACACAAAATGGAGACAGTAACACATCACAGAAGTATTGTAGAGATCATATGAGATAACATACACAAGGGACCTAGTACAGTGCCTATCACACAACATGTGCTCAGTAAGTGTTTTCCCTTCCATCTTAAAACAGCTACTCCAGGTGTAGCTATTGTGAAAAGTAAAGTGTACTCATTTAAGTTCCTAAAGAAATTAGATTTGTTTTAATATATGAAATTGTTTTAACGTAGTATTTAAACAAATATTATGATTTATACTTCGCAGAAGATACAAGACATTTCAAAGGATGTCTTGGATGTTGGAAAATAGTGTACTATCATTTCTAGAAACACAGATACATCTGCTTCTAATATTGTTAAATAATTTCAAAAACAAACAGTAAAGATAGACAGGAACTTGATAATGGAAGACTGATCTTAGGAAAAGCATTCTAGTTTCAATTTATAAGAACAGGGTCTCTGAGTACTTGGAGGGATGCTTTCACCTTAGGGCCTTTGCATTGGCTGTTCCCTTTGCCTGGAATGTTCTCCAGAAATCTTCATGACTAACTCCTTCATGGCTCTCAAGGTTTTGCTCCTCCTAAATGAGGCCAACTTGATCACCTACCTAAACTGCAACCTCCTCACCCCTGCCCCAGCACTTCTGGCCCCTTTAACCTATCTAACTCCTCTTCATTTTCTTTCCTTAGCTCTTATCTCTTTTTAACAAATTATATAATTTACTTATTTGTTTTATTTTTTTATTGTTTGTCTCTTCCCAATAGGATGTAAACTCCACGAGGGCAGATATCTAAGACTGTTTTATTAATTTGTTTTTATTAGGCCAAGTACTTAGAACAGTGCCTGGCCCAAAGTAGGTATGAGATGAATATCTGTTGAATAATTACAGATTTAAAAATTGCCAACAAAATTCAAAATTCATAGGTATATATGCCAGTATTGTAAGTAAGCATGCTACTAATATAAAACCAAGTCATCGAAACTGATCAAAAAAAAAAATGGTAGGTGAAGGGGTTGTTGAAACCAAAAATACTTGTACACTGGTATTAATCAATGCTCTCTCCACTCTTAGAGCATCTGTGCCAGGACTAGCGGAACATAGAAAAGGGTATGTGTTTTAGGTGAAAAGCCTGGCTTTTGTAGGCAGTACTTTGGGAGTGAAGCCTGATCTAGTGATGAGAACAAACATCAGGATTGAAGAGTCTGTCATTATGCTTTTAAGCATTAGAGATGTTTTCTTATGCCAAAGAAAGGCATAAAAATCCACTTCCTTATCAACAGTTTATCAGGGATACTACCTGCCTAGCCATAGAGATGACTGCGATAATTTATATCCGGCTAAAATGTCATTAGTGTTCTCTCTCTCTCTCTCTCTCTCTTTCCCTCCTTTCCCCACCCACACCCCGCCTCCCTCCCTCCCTATGTCCCTTTTTCTCTTTGTTTCAGAAAACATAGGAGAATGATGATAAAAATGATTGCTAAAAATATAATTCACAACCCAGTCTGATATCCTAATCCACAGAAACTGTGACTCACGGAGATAACCGATCTTTCTTTTGACTGAACCACAGCTACCTTGAAGGGCACAATCAAGCAGGATTACCAGGGCACCAAGGACAGCCTAGGCTGGAATGACTTCATGAATTTCCAGAGAAGAAATTAAATTACATCGTAATGCTATACCTACATTATAGAAAACATGAAAAAACGAAGGGTGTTTGATAATTCCATTTTGCATGGATTTCATGATACATCTGTTTTCTAGTCTAAAGATTTCTAGGAGATAAGAGTAAAATAAATGGGGTTTAGGCAACTCTAGAGAATACAGATTAAGATAGAGAAAATGCCAGACCAAATAAGCCTAAAGTCATTTAACAAAGCAATGCCTGTTGATTGATTTATATTTGGTTTTGTAATGGGATTGCACACAGAGTCCACTGTGCCTAACTTCCCACACTTCACATTTTAGCCCCATCCTTGGCAACTGAAAGCCCAATGGGAAGGCTGATGATAGAAGATCAGATAATCTGCAAAGCAGATAATCTGCTTCTCACAATTGAGTATTAGAACAGTCTAGTAGGCCACCTGAGCCCCCATAATATACCCTTTCCAGGCCCACAAACAGGGCCTTTCAGGTTATTGACCTGAGCCCAGAGGCATCATGGAGGCTCACAATTAAAAGGCTTTGACCCAACTTCTGACCTCAATGTCCGCTTCCTGTGGAGAATGTCAGAACTGGCCTAACAGAATTGCAGATTTAGGAACGCTGCCCAAATTACTTTCATTCTACCTTCTAGCTCACAAAACCATTAGGATCCTATTTGCTCAGATATATGCTGGTCCAACAGCTCAAACCAGTTCATATTAGTCTTTGTTACACGGAGGGCTTCGATGTTCTCAAAAATTACTTATCCCTTACCCCTACCAAAAGTGACAATCTTTAACACATGTAATATGTGTATTTGCAGCTTCAGCTCTATGCTTAATTGATGAATACAACATCTTTTATTGATGCAGATTTACCAGAAGCCTCAGCAAGATCATCAGTATAAACAGGTCTTTGAGAAACAAGACCTCCAATAAAAAAGTTACTGGTTACTTTAATATTGTAATTGCTGTTGCTGGGAGAATAAATTCAAAACTAGGACAGCTGGTCTAAAATGAAACAAATACTTTATCTTATTTAATTGCCTGTGAAAACTGCCTGAATAACTGAGAAAATCAGAAAAGTGAGAAATAAGCTTCTTTGGAGATGAAAACCCAAATCTTAAGAACCTCTCAGTCAGAAGAAAAAATTTTAAATGGGCAATTTTGATGCTAGCAATTAAGTACTTTGTTCTAAATCAATGTATTCCTTTTTATATTTATTATTCTTTCCAAGGAGTATGGCAGTAAGAGACTGTACTCTTTTACTGAGTATTTCTAGACCATCCCGCCATTGAGGTACTGAATCAGATATATTACTCCTAGCTGAGAGATATAAAATTCTTGATACCTTGAAGAATGGCCCCAGCTCTTGTCAAATTATGCAGTTCAGAGTTCATTCAGTGATTCACGCTACACAAATATCTTCTTGCCATATAACTATCTATGTGTGTGTATTGTGTGTGTGTGTGTGTATATATACACAAAAATATGAATAAGTAAAAGAGAGCTAACCTCCTGTGTCTTAGAAAGCAATTGGAACAAAATTTGATATCCATTGGGAAGAAAACCACCCAAGGGATATAGGTTTCAGATACAAGTATATGACTAGTCAAATAAAATTTTGTCTAAACCCAAGTATAATCCATTAGTTATAATTTATCTAGGTCAATCTACAACTCTATCAAAAGCAGGAAGGCAAAAAAAGACCCCCAGATCTTTCAAGCATATGTGAATTTTCAGACAAGGCACATAGGATGCCCTAGTTAACCATGTACTCACCCAACAAGTAATAACGTGGTAGCAGGTTTGTGATATTATGTTAATTGTACTTGCTAAAGGATGATTATGTAATTTCTGGGAAAGTAGAGAGTTTTGCTCTATAAACGTTACTTGCCATCAATGTGCAAACCACTATATTTAGGTTATGTGTTTTATTTTTTTCAAACCAGACAGATTCTGTTAGCATTTCTTTTTAGTTTTAGAGCAATTCAATTCACAACATATACTTAGTTTCAAACCAACAAATACTTTTTGACCACCTACTATGTATGAGGCACTAAATTAGGTATTGCTAAAGGGTACAAAGATGAATTACATCACAATTCAGAATATAGGAAATCTGTGAATCTTTTTAAAATGAATCCATTTGATTCTCATTTATAATTATTGTATCAGTACACAGAAACATATCCATTGGTACCTTTATATTATTATATTAGGGTTTTTTCCTACTTCTTTTTTAACATCACTAACACTATATTTAGGGAATAAAGTAATCACTATACTCACAAAAACATGTAATTAGCTAGTACACTGTTCATCTAAATTCCTAATTTCAAAAAATAGATAATTCAGAGTAAACAGATAAAGATCTAAGCATTTATTAAATTTAAACAGTTCCAGAATCCCTAAGAAGTGAAGAAATCCTGGCCTTCATTTTGGAGAACTTTTCAATTTATGTCCGATCACTTATTTATAATTGAATTTTACTAGCAAGGACAGATCCAGGTTTTGTGGGACCTGAAGCCTATACAATTTGGGGGGCTTTTCTTTAAGAAAGGAATGCAAAATTAGTTCCAGGGCCTTAGAAGGGGGCTATGCATGTGAGGGGCCCTAAAGTTTAAGCTTCATTAGCTTCTGAGCAAATCTGTCTCTGGTTTTCAACCATCAGTAACGAGCTTTCATTAATGACATGATGTAAAACAGAGCAACAAGTATCTGAAACTTAAGTTGGGGCGGAAACATATTTTTCTGAAATTTAATTATAGAAGCTATGTGGACTTTTGTGAAAATGAGCTCCTAAAGCACCCCTCGGAAACCTACTCTAACATTGCCATGCACAGCATCAGGAGGAGGCTCAAGGTTAATCACTCATTTCCCCTTTCAATCTGTCTCAATTACTGTTATGGGATGCTTCAATTAGTCATTCTCATTCTCTCCAGGGATAGGGAGATTGCAGATAACTCATCCCAAATAGACTTCACAATTTGAATCCCTCCACCCCACTAAAGAAAAATCTTCACTGGAGACAAGCAAGATTTGCTATCACCCACTCTGTACTCTGTCAATGCCACTCTTTCATCAGACAAAGAGAAGCCATAAGTCTTCTGGGATGTGAGGCCTTCTTTTCCCTTTCCCCCAAAGGAGCAAATTCTATTTCTACCACACACTCAGCCCAAGACAGCCCTAGGCAATTGTTCTTAAAACTACCCTTGGAAGGCCCTTTCCAGAAGCTAGCCCCTGAGACAGACAACCATATTATCAATCACCCAGACAGCATTTATACCTTTTTCTATGCAGGCTCTTCACTTGTAAGAAGACTGCTTAGCCCTAAAGTCTAAAATCTGCAAAAGGAGATATTCAATGAGTCTTTAAGAAGCATGTATGGTATCAATAGCTTACAGAAGACTATATAGAAAATAATGATTTCTAAACCTAGAAAGAATAATGCCTCCTATCATCAGAGAAGGCATTTGATCTCTCTAAATGCATGAAATAAGAAAAAATTCTAGTCCAACGACAGGCTTTGTTGCAAAAGTTGAATTTTTACCTTTGCAAAAAATCTAGTAGTCTGGGTTCTGTTATGATATGGAGATTACACACATCGTGCAATTGTAGCAATGCTATAAAATAACACCTATGAATGGATAAAGATTTCCAGTTATGTTGGGATTTCAGTAATTGTGTATTCTCCTATAAAAGGAGTAAATTTGCTCAAGGATTGTGTAAAGTAGCCTATTTCTGATCAGTCATTTTTTCCTTTGTGCTATCACTGGATTTACAGCATCACAGCACTTATATTAGCCTGCGATTACTTGTTCTCATGATTGTCTCACCCAATACACTATAAACTCCTGGAGTTGGGGTGCAGGGGAGCACTGGGGCTGTTTTCATTTTTGTAATCTTAGTGATAAAAAGAATGCTGACACATGGTAGACACTCAGTGAGTGAATTTATTTATTGAAGGAGAGTCATGGAATGGATAATATTAAATGGTAAGTTTATATATTTTAAAAATTGACTTTGAATGTGCTCTTCAATTAAATGTGAATGGCAGGGAGCCCAGCATTTTAGGAATTAACACGGCATATTGAAAACCAAATAATAAGCTACTTTATAAGGAGCTGGAACAAAAGATGCTCTTGATGAAACTGAGTAGTACTAAGTATGGAGTGATTTTTAATACACAGTAATGTCTCCTTCCAGAAAAACATTTCAAAACCCAGAGATTAAAGATGTTCCAGATGTGTTTAAAATTACATCATTTATTTCAAATTTCTTATATCCTGACTTTCCTTCTCATAACATTTGTATTTTTGCACAAGAGAAAAATACAAAACTCAGTGGTGACTTATGAAATTCTCCTCTATTATGAGTCTAGGACATCTGGAGACAGAATTACATCAGTATTAGGGGGAGGGAAAGAGGAGGATTTAATCCATATCAGTGAAACTTTCCTTGGTACCTTCTAACCTCCTCTTGGCATCACCTCCTTCTTGCATGCCTCCCATATTTTCTTTTCGCACACAGGCTTCTGAAACAATTGAATGTTCACTTGGTCTCCTTATCTATTTTGTGCTCTGCTCGCTCATCACACGGTTTAATTGAGCATCTTTACGGTTTCAGTGACCACTTTAGATAGTGCTTACAATCACAAATCCAGAAGGGGGTGGGAAGCAACTAGACAAGATTGGTTGGCTCAAGCTGATTTTAGGAGACTGAGTGGTTACATTTTACATAATATTTTACATAATATTTACATAATTATTATTTTGATCCAGGTACTGCTCCAAGCGCTTTGTGTGTGTATACATATTTATTAAATATATAAAAATATAAAATATAAAACCCAACCTGTTTCTTCAATTCCCTGTAATATAGGTTCCATCACTCTCGTGTTTTATAGTTGAGAAACTGGAGGCTTAGAAAGGCTAACAACTGACTGCTAATATCACTGAGACACAATCTCAGTCTGGCTCCAGAATCCATGCTTTTTATAAATAATGATGATGATACCATGACAACAGCAAAGTAATAATAATAGCTAATCCTCAGGGAGCATATATTAGGTGCCAGGCATGTTCTAAGTACCTTATACATATTCATTCACTTATTTAAGAAACAACATTAGACTGGAAGTCAAAAAGACCAGGATTCCAGTCCAAATCCTGATATTGATTAACTGCAAAATCTGGAGGAAGTCATTTCAACTACTCTGGGTCTCAGTGTCCACAGATACACGTTGAAAGTATTGTACCAGATGATCTCTGAGGTCTGACATTATATTTATAGTCAGCCCACTCAGAACAGGACAACAGAAGAGGCCCTGGAGATGAGTGCAAGGGTACTAGAATGAAATAGTCTTGCTCTCTAAAAAGTTGTATACTAAGTCAAACAATATCAATGATTAAAGACCAACAAAGGTCTTACATGGTGCCCAAAACTGCTATTTGGTGGATTAACACAGAATACAAAATGAAATTTGGTAATTATTATGGACTGAACTGTGTCCCCCCCAAATTCATATATTGAAGCTCTAACTTCCACTGTGACTATATTTGGGGATAGGGCTTTTAGGAGGTAATTAAGGTTAAATGTGGTCATAAGGGTAGGGCCCGAATCAATATACTGGCGCCTTATAAGAAGAGAAAGAGGGGCCGGCCCGGTGGCGCAAGCGGTTAAGTGCGCGCGCTCCGCTGCGGCGGCCCGGGGTTCGCTGGTTCGGATCCCGGGCGCGCACCGACGCACTGCTTGGTAAGCCATGCTGTGGCGGCGTCCCATATAAAGTGGAGGAAGATGGGCACCGATGTTAGCCCAGGGCCGTCTTCCTCGGCGAAAAAGGAGGAGGATTGGCGGATGTTAGCTCAGGGCTGATCTCCTCACAAAAAAAAAAAAAAAAAAAAAAAAAAGAAGAGAAAGAGACACCAAAGATCTCAATATTCCTCTCTCCACCATATGGACACGGCAGGAAGGTGGCCATATATAAACCAAAAATAGACCCTGCGCCAGGAACTGAATCAGACTGCACCTTGATCTTGGACTTCCTAGTCACTGTGAGAAATAAATTTCTGTTATTTAAGCCACCCAGTCTATGGTCTTTTCTTAATGGCAGCCCAAGCAAACTAAGTAATTAAAAGAAAAATTTTCCTAAAAGCTATAAAGGAAAAGACTGCTAAATTTATTTGCACATTAAAAAAAATTACAGGGGCCAGCGCAGTGGCTCAAGCCGTTAAGTGCGCGTGCTCCGCTGCGGGCGGCCCGCGGTTCACCGGTTCGGATCCCGGGCGCGCACCAATGCACCGCTTGGCAAGCCATGCTGTGGCAGTGTCCCATATAAAGTAGAGGAAGATGGGCACGGATGTTAGCCCAGGGCCAGTCTTCCTCAGCAAAGAAAAGAGGAGGATTGGCAGATGATAGCTCAGGGCCGATCCTCCTCACCAAAAACAAAAAAAAAACCTACATGACAAAAACATACAGTCAAAAGATAAATGACTGGAAGGGCTGGCCCCGTGGCGTAGCGGTTAAGTGCGTGGGCTCCGCTGCTGGCGGCGCGGGTTCGGATCCCAGGCGCACACTCACGCACCGCTTGTCAGGCCATGCTGTGGCGGCGTCCCATATAAAGTGGAGGAAGATGGGTACAAGTATTAGCCCAGGGCCAGTCTTCCTCAGCAAAAAGAGGAGGATTGGCGTGGATGTTAGCTCAGGGCTGATCTTTCTCACACACACACACAAAAAAGACAAATGACTGGAAAAATATTTAAAACACATGTAACGGACATAGATTATTATTATATGAACAGCTTATAAAATCAATATAAAAGAGTGATGGGAAAATTGGTGAAAAGATATGAACATGTTTATATCCTTGGTGCCTAGCCCTGTTCCTTGAGAGAAACAGATGGTCAAGAAGCTAATGATTAATTGAACTTAATACATAAACTATGTAATTTTCTTACTACTCTTCGTTAGTTTTTTTTTTAAAAAGCACACAACCTATATATATAGGGATTTAGACAATAATAGGTTAATTTTACAGAATTATTATAGAATTTTATAGAAATATAAAATCAGAATATCATATTAAAAAAGAAAAAGGTATGTAAAAGCCAATGAACATTTTAAAAACTGCTCAACCTCACTTGTAATTGACAAGTAATATAAGAAATGCCATAATAAATAATTGAGAAATATACATCTAAACAAGGTAATATTTTCTCTTAACGAATTTACAAGTTGGTAATACCCACTGTTTGTGAGGGTATGGGGAAAACAGCATTCTCTCGTACTGTTGGAAGGAGGGTAAAATAGCAGAGCCTTTTAAGAGTGAAATTATTTATCAAAATTAAAAATATAAACACTTTTTGGTCCAGCAGTTCTACTTCTAGGAACTGATGCTACCAATATGCTCCCCAAACAAACAAACATCAAGATAAATGCACATGCATTTATATACATAAATGCACATTTATTGCACATGAACATGCATCATGTTCATGATCGGTTGTTTGTAACAGTAAAAAGCTAAAAACAACTTTATGTGTTCATTCATGGGAGATTAGTTAAATCCATTATGATATACCTTGTCAATGGACTCTCATACAGATGTTAAAGAGAATGAAGGAAGAGCGTATTAAGTTAAGGAAAAAAGAAAGTAAGGCCTCTAGTTTCATATGATATATGACCATTTGTGTGAATTTTTATAAGTATACATGTATGAATGTGCGTGCACACACATATATTATGCTGGTATTGTCATAAATATTTTTCTGGTAGAAAACATCAGAAACTTAACAATGACTATCCACAAGGAGAGGTTGGGTAGGGATACTTTCATTTACTGCCTTATTTTTTGTGTGTGCTAGTATATATTTAAAAATATAATTATTAAAAACAAAGCCTTTATATAAGAAGTCTTTAAATTATAGGTCTACCTTTAATAATTTCTAAGAATCAACCACTCTTCCTGAAAAGACTCCTTCAGAGTGTTCAACAGTCAGTATGGCAAACAACTCAATTAAGCTAACATGTCTTCCTTTCCATAGCAATGTCTTCCTTTCCTTAGCAATTTCTCTTTACAAACAAACAAACAAACACGTTGAGTTTTTCCTGAGCTCTCTTTCCTCCTCCTTGTTTCCTCAAATGCAATCAGTTGCCAAATCCTATTGATTCTCTTCCATTCCCCCTGCCACTACCCTAATTCAAGTATTCATTATCTTTTATTAGATAATACTAATAGTAGCAGGACATGTTGTTACTGAGTTCTTTTATGTGGCAGGTACTTCATATGCTCTGCTCTCTAATCCCTACAGCAATCACAGAAGGTTGGTATTAACATTTCTTTTTTTTCAGATACTCACAATGTGACTATACTTAAAAAAAGGTGTAATCAAGTGGGTGAAAAGTAGTATCTCATTGCTTTAAATTAACTTTCTCTAACTCCTAAGATATTGAACATATTTTTATTTATTTATTGGCCATTCTTATATTCTCCTGTAGCATTTTCTGTCATGTTTGCCCCCTCTTTTTTTTTTTTTTTGGTGAGGAAGATAAGCCCTGAGCTAACATCCATTGCCAATCTTCCTCTTTTTGCTGAGGAAGATTAGCCCTGAGTTAATATCTGTGCCCATCTTCCTCTATTTTGTATATGGGATGCTGCCACAGCATGGCTTGATGAGTGGTGCATGGGTCCATGCTCGGGATCCAAACCTGTGAACCCCGGGCTGCTAAAGCGGAGCATGTGAACTTAACTGCTACACCACCAGGCCAGCCTCTTGCCCATTTTTTTAACTAGGTAATTTGTCCTTTGGTTATTGATTATAAGAGTTTATGTATTTTTTTTCCAAAAAATTTCAAACCTCCAGAAAAGTTGCCAAATATAGTATAACAAACACTCATATACCCTTCACCTATATTCACCAATTACCAATTGTTAACACTTTGCCACCTCTCTCTCAAACCTCCAGTGCCCAAATTATTCTCTGTTACTTGCAGACTTCACAACATTATGATACTTCTCATCTAAATACTTCAGCATGTAGTCTGTGCCTATTAATATCTTCTGCTATGCTGTCCCTTCATAGATCTTTTCTCCAGCCTAACGAATTCTCACCACTTCCTGTATCATGCATTTACTGTTTCCTTCCCTTGGAATGTACTTCTGCTATTCTCCACACCCAAATCTATCCATCCTTCAAGGCCCAACTCAAATGTCCTTTAATCCATGAAGCCTTCCCTTCTCAATTTCCCTTCTGTTGTCTGTGCCTCTCTTATACCACTTACTGCCTTCTTCTTGGCACCACAGTTATTTATGTACATGTCTCACATCCCCTAAGAGTCCATGAGCACCTGAGGACAAGATGTGTGTCCAAAGCAACTTGTATGTTTCACAGAGCTTAGCATAGCTCCTTGCAGAGAGGAGACACTCAATCAATATCTGCAAAATCGACCAACAAAAATCAATGAATAAATATATGTTTATGGGAGAATCAGAGGGAGATTTAGATTCTATTTCTGCCCCTTTCAGCAACTCTTTGTGATTTTCTACAAATCACTTAACTTTAGTAGTGATAATATTGATGATAAAATAATAGCTTTCTTTTTCAAGACTAAGCAGTATACATATACTGTGTCATTTAATCCTCACAATAGCCTTATGAGGTAGACATTATTACCATATTACAAGAGGAAGCAAAAGTGTAGAGAGATCGAGTAACAAATCCAAGATGTGTGACGTGTTGGCTTACAATTTTTGTCTTGTTCATCTTTGTATTGTTTGTATTGCTCTCCTGACCCATAGTAGGTGTTCAATAAATGCTTGAAAAGCAACTTGTTAAAATTGAGTGTTTCTTTGTGCCTGCTTAGGCTTATATGAATTCAATGGCTAATGCTATTAAGCCAAAAAACCAAACCAAAACAAATAAATAACTCAGACTTGATAACAGATAATTAAGGAAAAGCTGATACCTCTGTTATATACAAAAAGTGACATAATGATCTTTGGGACTCTATAATAGATTGATTTGGATTTTAACTTTTTGATTTATCATGAACAGCAGTAATCCTTAGAGAGGCACATGCTTGAAACATATGCAAAATTAAGGGGCTTTCTCTTTGGGGGGTTCTGGTAATAAGCTAGGTAATTTCAGCTCTGCTTTCATAATTGGCAATTCCACCAAAATCCCTCAGATGGGAATCTGTGATTTCTCTATTAAACATTTTATATTAGAAAAAGCTCAGGCCAAGAGTCCAGTGTCAGGGCCCTTTGTTACCATACAGGAAATCTTGCTCCCAGCTCTCACAGGTCTGCGAGTCAGTGGGCCAAGTAACTTTCTGGTTGACCAGGGCTTTGGAACCTCAAATAATGGGGCTATAATTTAGTTCTCTTAAAGTGTGATGCCAAAGTAGCTGATAAGCTTTGCTCTTTAAATGAAAAAAGAAAAAAGGTTAGTGCATAGAACGATTTTTATCAAATTTTGTTTCCTTGAATTATACATCTAGTGGTTTGTCTCCCAAACCGCTGCTGTGTTTTAGTTTTGAATATATACTCTCAATGAGATCTACTGACTCTTTCAAAAGCAGTAAGTAGCATCAAGACACGTAGTAGACCTATGCCCCCAGAGAGAACTTCATACTCTTTGGTCCAGTCTCAGTGTCTTCACGGCCAAGGTCAGGGGATCAGCTTCTAATATAACGGGGAGGGGGGGTGGGGATGGCTGTTATATAGATAGAACTCCAGATGTGGAATTAGGAGGCCTGGTGGGTTAGCCTCCTGGCCTTGAGACTCTGGGCAAATCACTTCCTAGCCTCTACAATCCTTAGAGTCCTCAGCTATAAAATGCAGATGACCATTCCTCCGTGGGGTAGCTGTCACGATTTGTGAGATAATGGACGTGAAAGCACTTAGCACAGTTACCTAGTTTAATAAATGCTCAATAAATGTTATTGAGTTGAAAGCAACCTATGGGGACTCAAAACATATATTTTTAGGGATTATGATAATGAAAAGTGTAATAGCATATGACATTACTAAGGTGTGTGTGAGTTTTAATCTTTTAGCAGTAAAATTTGTTGAAGACATCCTAGGTTCTGCTATTTGAAGGACTATTTTTACTCTTATTTTATACCTTACTCAGAGCAATCAATGAATAAATGTGTGTGTTCATTGAGTGAATAAATGAACACATGACTGAAAATAGGATTTTTGGTTATAAACATAGCTGTTCACAGGAAACTGTATTGAAATGGACAAAAGGCAATCATAATGTTTTACGGCTTCAATTACTGATAATATTGCTAAAGCTAGTAGTTATTAAGGGCTTAAGGTATGCTAGGCATTGAGGAGTTGTGGGGGAAGGATACAGAATATGTAAAAGATAGTTATTTAAATCAGAATCCTAGAACTAGGAAGGTTCAGAGTAGGAAGAGCCAAGAAAACACGTGCATTTTCCCTTCTTACTCCACCAGATATATCACTTTTAAGTTATTTAAATTTACTGAGTTTAAACTTGCCTGCACTGCAAATATTTTCTGCTTTTAATTCTAACTTCAGATTTAGCAGACATAAAGACAGAAAATTCCAAATGGAAACAAATAGTTGTAAAGATAGAGAATATAAAAGCAAGCAGGGCTTTTGGAGAAACTAATACTCAGAGCAACTTGAAAGGGAAAAAGAATCAGACAAACAAACCTTGATCTATTTTCATTAAGAAGAGAGATAGATACTGAAGCTAGAAAGGGCAATATCATCCTTCTAGGTAAATGCTGATGTATCATGTAATTGAAATTTCTGATTGTTTACAAAAGATGACATATATATGTCATCTTGATTATAAAGAAAATTTGTTTTGCTCAAAAAAGGACATGGAGACCATATAAACTTATGCCCTTAGTACAACAATTAGTAATTATCTCTATTTTTTATCTTTATTACAATTCTCATTTACATGTTAATATAAAGTACACCAGAGCTTTTAAATATCGGTCCCCCAAATTTGAACACTGTAAACGTGTTAAGAGGAAAACAATGTCAGGTATCCATTTGTGACTGTGCAAATCAATGTCTCTAAAAAGAGTAGTCTGGACTATGGGTTATTCTTGTTACCAAAAAGAAAAACAGCCTGTGTGACCATTACCAAGGAAAAAAAGTGTAAAGTAAAAACACTGCTAAAAGCAAACAGAATTCTTGAACTCTTTGACCTAATTTGAGTTGAGAAATAAAGTGAACCTCAGTCCTTTAATTCATAGTCCACTCAAATCTTTGAGGCTTGTGGAGCTGGATTTCATTGAGTAACTGGTCAGTTATTAGGGACAGAGCCACACAAAAGGCAGAGGAAGTCTTCTCTTCTCAAAGTCAATATATCTTCTCTAAGGTCCCCAAACATCCTAACTCTAATCAGTAATTGTCATGAAAAGCTCTCATTATGTGAAGTAAGTGTAATTAGAGCATCTTGCCCTCACAGGGTGTACTGCACCGAGAAGGCTAGAAGAGTTCATAAATTAGTGCCAATTCACTCTCCCTCTATTTACCAAGCAATCTGCCGTGAGAGAGAAAAATCGTATTTGTACACATTAAGGCAAAAGCCCACTGGCCCCTACAAAATTAACCTAAACACTAACTGTGGTTATTTGAGGGACTCCCTTTTTCATTATGTGTCTCAGAAATAAAAGAGATAAGTTTGCTGCCATCAATAACACTGAACATATCTGCTGAATCCCGCAGATTCCAAGACATTAATAATTCAAAATCTTGTGGGAATTTTCTTACGGTGGAGATACGACTTGTCTGCAAACGGAGCTCAGGGGATGCTCAGTATGATCTATTCTTGTATATGCACATGACTGCTGCATTTATCATGACATGGAGAACAACAGGATTCTCTAGTGTCTCTACAATTTCTGAAATTTTGGAATCTATATTCTAAAGTCATTATGCATAACATGTTTCCAATCTCACATGAAGAGTAATCATTATGATATGTCATTATACCTTATAGATTAAAAGGATTGGTAAATGTATTTCCTGTCCCTCATCTCTTAAATATATATACCATAACTCCAAAAACATTAAGATTGAATAGTCAGAGGCAGAAAATAGGAGAGAAAAACATGTTGGACTCTCTCCCTATATGTGTGTGTGTGCATACATACATACACATGTGCATATTTATATGTATATGCATGCATATACACATACAGTCATAGTGTGTTTATATATATTTATGCATATATGTACACACTCACACGTATACACACTCACATACATGATCCCCAGATTTACTGAAGAACTGGAAATCGACAATGTCAATTATGTCACTGACTATTGTCCCAGGGACCAACACTCAAGAAGGTGTAACTAGCAAAAATATCCACCAATATTTTCCCCAAAAGATCCCTTTAGAGATGAATCAGACCTTTAATTCTTGATGAAAGATTTCAACCATTCTCAATACTAGTGCCAGAACAATCTTTCTAAAATTCAAATTTAATCATGTCATTCCCCTGTGGAAATGCTTCCTATTGTCCTTAGAATAAAGTCCTAAATCCTCCTTAACAAGGCCTACAAGACCCTGAATGATCTAGCTACCCCAGCCTACCTCAGCCTCAGCTCAGGCCATTCTCCTCTTCATTTTCTGAGTCCAAGCACAATGGCCTTCTTTCAGATCTTTGAAAACATCATGGGAGATCCTGCCTTAGGGCCTTTAAACATGGTGTTCTCTCTTATAAAATGTTCTCCACTTAGTAAATTCCTACCGTAGTTCAGATCTCAGCTTAAAAGTCAATTGCTAAGAGAAGGCTTCCTTGGCCCTCCCTTTCATAAAAAAAAACTAATAGGTAATAATTAGTAAATGTTACCAGGTATTAGGCACTATGTCCAACTTTTTACAGGCATTTTTTTCCTTTAATTTCACAACAACCCCATGAAGTTAGCATTATTATCATCTCCATTTACTGTTGTGAAAATGAGTCCCAGAAAGATTAAGAAATATATGCAAGATCACACAGCAGGTCAACGGTAGAAGAGGAACTCACTGAGATGGTCCTTCTGATACATTCTCTCTTCACCCTTTACTCTTTGGTAACACTTACTAAATAATCACTTGTTTAATATTTGCTTTCCATACTAGAATGTCACCTCCATAAAGGCAGAAAGGGTGTTGTGAAAATTAATAAAGAGAAACTTCATTAAAATGGAGTCAGGAGGCCAAAAGGGGGGGCTCTCACCCCTCGATAGCAGAGCTCAGCAAGAAGAAGAAAGACTTTCTGTTCTTGATGGGCAAGAAGCTCAGCCAATGAGAGACTGTCACAACTCATTCAATGAAAAGCCACTACACTTCGAACTCTCAATTCCTCCAATGGACTCTGTTTACAATGGCCCTCCCAACTTCCTCTTTCCCTCTATACAAGAGTTTCTCCTCCCCTTGTTCTCTGGATTTACAGGCCACTCTCCACGGTTGCAGATCCTGAACTGCAATTCTTTGCTGAACCCGAATAAACCCATTTTTGCTGGAGAAGTAACTAGCTGTCTATTTTTTTAAGGTCAGTAGTGTCTACTTTACTAAGATACTGTGCTGGTGCTGGGAACACAGAGGTGAACAAATTTTTCTTGTTGAATGAACAAGTGAATGACACACCAAGTCATTTCTAACACAAAGAAGAGAAAGGCTAACTAAAAATGCTCATAAGTTGCTACCTATACAATTCAAGCACTGAATTTGGAAAGCTGAAATAGGCATAACTTATTATTAAGTACTATATGAAGTCCAATCAAGTCCATAGTAAATATAATCTGAATAGGAAATGTATGAAGTATGTCTTTAGGGAAAGGCAACACAGTGTACATATCAAACTTTATGCTAGAACCTGCTAGTAAGTCCCTCAGAGAACTCTTTGAAAATTCAGTTCTCCATAGCTTTCAGAGTAGGCTTGATAGCTTCCAACTCCAATTTCAAAGTATAAACACATATAAAATCACACTGAAAAATTATGTATAATTAAAGTAAAATTGTTTCAAAGACCCACAGAAGATCTACCTCAATGAATACAGGTAATCCTTGCATCTAAAGAGTCAGTATTACTCCATATTATGTCAAGAAATCTAATCAGAATGATTGCAAATTTTCTTGAACCTAATATGTAAGGCCATTTACATTGACTCTAGGGACTGGTCAAGGTCAGGCCTAGATTTCAAATTCTCATAATCCATGGTTAAACATGAATGAAAACCTGATTTAAGTTTTTATTTCAACATCCTACCTCATTAAATCAGTGCTGCAACTGAAGAACAAAATAAATGTGTCTTGTTTAGTATTCTTCCTTTCTACCTTTCCATAACAAAGTGGTTAATGAGTATTGAAATGGCCAAAGGCACGAGGAAGCTTGCTTTGAAAATTTTTCAGGGAGTACAAATATCATACTTTAAATTGCAAATTATAAAGGACAATAATACTGATCAGAATTTATGTGAGGACACCAAGACAAAAGTCTGTAATCTTATTGTTAGCAATATGTCTATTTAAAGAGCCTACAGAATCCACCATGTACACACATAATAAATATGAACCATATGAACAAATGAAAACATGGAAGACCTGGGAAAGAGTCAAAGACATCTTCCTTCTAAGTCCATTTTCTTATCCATGGGATCCTATTCTTCCATATTCTTATTCATGAGTATAAAATGAATAATCTATATTTTTCAAAACCCATGCCTTATTAGACACACACAAACTTTGTTCAGCTATCAGAAATGTTAAAAAGGAATATTATTCTCTGATCAACATCTCTACTACTTCTGTGAAGCCTTCCTTGATCATTTCCATCTTCCCCCCTTAATCTCTGAGCTCTCACTCCATGTTACCATGTTACCTGTCCTTTCATTAATACTTCCCTGTTAAAGCATACACTTTCTTCTATCCTGAATTTCATTTATTTATATGTACATGCCTACCTTTTTAAAGTAGAAGCTCGTTCTGGGCAGGTTTTTCATCTGATTAAATTTTGCCTCCCCCTCTCCCAGCACTTTTCATAATGGATGCTCATAATAGATAGATAGAACAATTCGTTTCACTAATAAATGAACATAGCTGTTTGTGGGTGAAGTGGAGTCAGGTGCTAATATTTGCTCACAACAAATACTAACATCAGACATGCTCGTTAATACTAAAATGTAATAACTTAAGTGAAAAACTGAAACAAGTGTATACACATTGCACAGCATGAATATCTTGAGAGGAGTGTTATTACTTTGGTTATTCAATATTTCAATGTATTTTCTATCCCTTGAGGTCCCCTACACACTGTATTTGTAGATAACCATATATGTCATTCATTCTTCTTTGCTCAATTTGGACTTTAGGGAACTTAACATTCATAAAAATCAGTAAGATGTCCTCATAAAAGTAAGCCAAGTTGGCCCTTGAATTAGAGACACGGATCATTCTTCTCTTTGTTATGCATCGTGGATTGTTCTCATTATAGGTCAATCTACAAGGTTTTTCCCCTCCACTTCCTTCCAATATTAATTATTCCTTCTTCTCTCTGGCCCAGATCAACCATCCAACAGGTTGCTTTATCATGTCTACCTGAAGAGAATTGATAAGGTAACTGGACTGACATCATTTAATATTTTGTTCCCCAGCTAATCTCCCTGCTTAGTCCAATTCTTTGACTACAAAAGGGGATCATTATGTTAGCTTTTTTTTTTTTTTTTTTTTGCTGAAGAAGATTTGCCCTGAGCTAACAACCATTGCCGATCTTCCTCTTTTTGTATGTGAGCCACCGCCATAGCATGGCCACTGACAGATGAGTGGTGTAGGTCTGCGCCTGGGAACTGAACCCGGGCCACTGAAGCAGAGCATGCTGAACTTAAGCACTAGGCCACCAGGGCTGGGCCTCATTATGTTAGCTTTTAAATAAAGAGATAACTAATTAAACCAAAGTAATTCAAAGGACTTAGAATATTGAAAGACACACAGATACGGGTAAAAAAGTCTATTTCAACGGAGGCAACATATTTAAATAAAGATTTTCCCTCCAGTGATAGACATTTTACCAAAAGCTTTAAATAAAATGCATTATTTCATGCATTACAGTATGAAAGTCAAAAGCTCATGAAAGTAGAAAAGGTTGATAGTTTAAGATTACATTACTCCAAATAAAGAAGGAATTGTTGCTGACATCACCTTAAATATATTGTATATTGACATGTTTTTGAAGGAATTACAGTTGTGTGGCACAGGTTAAAATCAAATTTAGTCCAATCAGCTACAGCATATATTTAAAAAATAAAAACATATTAGGACAGAAATATATGAAAAGGCCTTTATCAATCTTGCTCTTTATGTACCAAATTTTTAAATCCCTACTTATTTGCAAGCAAAAAATATGTACATTGGTAAAATTGTGGGATTATGTATATATTCATAAAAAGTAATTTCACATACAAAAAGATTTCTGACCACTACTTCTTCAAAGTTCACTGAAAAAAGGGAGGGAAGGACCTGCCCCTTTAGAAATTCAGTACTAAATGTTTAAACCCATAAAATGAAAAGTCACCAAGATTTAAACATAAATAACAAAGAAAAAAAGAGAGAAAGAAACAAAAGAATTAAGTCAAACACTCTGTAAACTGAATTCAGACTTTAGGGTTTTAAAGGGCATTAATCTAATACATGCCAAATTAGATTTTCAAATTCCATAATATTTGATTTCTTTTCTAAAACTGGTTTACCCTCAATCCCAGAAGTTTTTCTTTCAAAGATAAACTACAATTCTAAGTGAAATTTCTATTCAACTAGGAGCTCTATTGTTTTTTTTTAAGTATTTATGAATCATATTATGATTTTACCCTCCCTAAACATTACTTTTGACTTTAATAAAGCTAAGACTGATGTAAGAACAAAAAGATGGTTTAACATGGATTAAATAATACTCATTTAAAAACAAGCCCACTTGTACACTATTTGTCAACTAAAATAACATCGGAAGTTTTCACACATCTGGGAATTTCTTCCAAATTGACAACTACACGCAAGACCAAAGTCAGCCAGAAATTTCAGGATAAGATAAGTCTGCTTTTGAAACACAACCCCCAAAATATAAGATAACTTTTCTGTCTTTGCTGTAGGACTATACCCTTTAGCTTGAAAAAACCATGACTATGTTCCAGTCTATACCAGGAAGAATTTGCACAGCCTAGAATTTTCAGCAGTTAGACAGCTTGACCTTTCCTTCACACCCTGCTTAATGGGGCTGCTCATTAATCCCACTCCTGAACTTCCAGGCACAGAGTGAGATCATCCAACAGAAGTCCTTCAGTATGGCCACTTCAGTGATGCTGAAATGGTGTTGAAATGTTAAGTCTGTGGGTTGTTCAAGAGCAAATGAAAGACTGCAGAAGGATATCCAAATACGCAGTCATCGGATAGTGAGTAGATCTGGGGTAGCTTCAAAACAGGAGAGCAGAAGAAATATCCTTAAGAATTCTCTGGAGTATGACTTAACAATACAAAACAAGAGTGGAAACTAGAGCTGAAAGAAAAACTGGATAAAGCAATAACAAAAAAGGTTGTTCATTTTGGGCAGAGACTCCAGGGACCAGAGTTTAAGAGGTGGAATTGTAAAGCACAGTTAGCTCTTTAGGCAGTGCAGATGTATTTAATGTCACAAGTGTTCTAAGTGTTATCAATACAGCCTTGGTATTTTCTGCAACATCATGTAATCAGAACACAGTAACTCTTAGGAACACCTGAGATTTCTGGAAGTGTGTGAACATGTATATACATGAGCAAATGCCTGTGAATGAGTAGAACCACTCTTCTGCTGGACCCTCTCCCCCCCAAAAAAGATTCTATTCTGAACTGAAAAAGAATAGATAAATCTCTTTACATAAGTCAGTGTCCTACAATATGATATTTATTCTGGCAATGAAATATTAATCAGGATATAACGAAGAGCCATGTGAAAAAGGGCAATAGTTATATACAGTTATACACACACACAATGAATGTGTGGCATCCATTATAACTTAAATATTTTGGTTATCTTTCTGGTTAAAGAAATAGTAAGAGAAGAAGTATCAAAAAGATTCTTCATTACAAAAGAAGTCAGAAAAGACAAATTAAGATCAAGAAAATCAGAAACTCCAAAGGAGAATCTATATGAGATTACACTGCTGGTAACAACAGTGGAACATTTGTTACAAGAAAAGTAGACAAGCCTTGGACTAGTGATCAGGAAGTCCTTTAATTTGATATAATAAGAAACAGCTTTATGTACCACAACATGTCGGAATTACTCTCCTTTAGAAAAGAATCTCTGAGTGATATCAAAAGACAAGAAGGATGAAATGTGGCTTTGTAAAGGCTGTTTAGAGATGGAAACAAAAGACAAGTCCATCTTGAAGAAGGAGTAAAGATGCGAAAAATGAAACTTTGCGTGTGAATACTATCACAGACCACCAACTGATAAGACTTGCAAATCCCCAGACTTTTTGTTCTACCTTGAGTCCTGGAAAATGGTTAATTCATTCTACAGCTATTTAGCCCAGACTAGATGCCAGTCACTATATAAACAGCAGGGATATTGGAATGAAAAAGACCGGCAAGGACCCTCCTCTCTCAGAGCTTACACTCTAGTGGGGATTGATACACAATAGATAAATGAATGAGATAACTTTTGATAATGACAACGGCTCTAAAGAAAATAAAACAGGTATATGTGATAGAAAGTACTGGGGAGGGTCTCAGGGAAGGTCATTGAGGAGGTGCCATTTAAGCTGACACCTGAGTGCCAAGAAGTAGCCAATCCAGTGAAGACCAGAGGCAATATTCCAGACAGAGGGGATGGCTAGTGCAAAGGCCCTAAGGAAAAAACAGGCTTGGTATGCTTGAGGAGAGAAACTTTGTGTTGCCGAAGTATGCTGAATATGAGGTATGATATAAGATGGGGCCAAGAAGGAAGGCAGAGCTAGATAATAGGACCTTACTGGTTAGGATAAGGAGTCCAGATTTTAGCTCTAAGAGGAAGAGAAGACACCGGAGGTTTTAAAACCAGAGAAGAGGGGCTGGCCCCGTGGCTTATCGGTTAAGTACACGCACTCCACTACTGGTGGCCCAGGTTCAGATCCCGGGCGCGCACCGATGCATCGCTTCTCTGGCCATGTTGAGGCGGCGTCCCATATAGAGCAACTAGAAGGATGTGCAACTATGACATACACCTATCTACTGGGGCTTTGGGGAAAAAAAAAAAGGAGAAGGATTGGCAATAGATGTTAGCTCAGAGCCGGTCTTCCTCAGCAAAAAGAGGAGGATTGGTATGGATGTTAGCTCAGGGCTGATCTTCCTCACAAAAAAACAAACAAACAACCAGGGAAGAGTTGGGGGAAGAGTATGGTGACACAATGTTAAGTTTATATTCTAAAAGATTATTCTAATATTCTAAATGATTACTTTAGCTGATGTGTGACGTCAGAATTTTAGGGAGATCAGAGTAGAAGCAGGGGGACAAATTAGGAGTTAACTGCAGCGTAACAGGCAAGAGCTGATGTCATCTTGAATTTGGTAGGAATAGTGAAGCTGAAGAGAAGTTGATGAACTATACATTTTGAAAGTAGATCCAATTGGATTTGCTGATAAGTTAGATATGGGGAAGGGGAGATGGTGGAAAGAGAGAAATCCAGAAACACTCTTAAATCCAAGTAACGAGTAGAGCCATTTACTGAAATGAGAAATATTGAGGGAGCAGCAGTTTAAGGATGGAGGGATCAAGAATTCTATTTTGCATATGGTAAACTTGAGATGCTTATTAGATAGCCAAGATGAGACATCAAATAGGCATTTTGATATATGAGTCTGCATTTGGCGGAGAAGTTAGAGCTGAAGATATCAATTCGGTAGCAGACGAATTTTGATACTACATCAAACCATGGAATTGGATGAACTTTCCTAGGGAGTTACTGTAGATAGAGAAAAGACCAGGACCCATGACCAAGCCCTTAGACACTCTAACATCTGGAAGTTAGCAGAGCAGAGAACCCATATAGGAAGCTGAGAAGGAGTAGTTGGTGAGGTAGATGGAAACCCCAGGAGAAGGAGGTATCATGGAAATGAAGAGGAAAACAAGTTTCAAGGAAAGAGTGATCAATTGTGTCTAGTATTGCCAAATGTTTGAGTAAGACAAGGACAGAGAAACCACCACTAGCTTTGGCAAGATGGAGGTCACTGGTGACCATGATAAGAGCAGAGTCAAGTTCTAAGTAGAGTGCTAGGGAGGCTTGAATAGAGTAAATTGAGGAGGTGTGGTGCTGTGAGGAGTGAAGATTGGGACAGCTGTTTCAAATTTTGCTTGCTTGGAAGAGGAACAGTGATATGGGGCAGTGGCTGGAGGGGAACTTGGAAGGTGTCATAAGAGCATGATCCAGTAGAGGTCCACACTCAATCCTATTCTGGTTTCTAGGCTTAGTACAAATATCTGGGATGAAAAGCAGGATCTTGAGTTATTTACTGAGTCACCGGTACAATAAACACTTAATGAAACATTTATTGAACATCTACTAGACGTGAGGCACTGTGGTAGGAATCAAAATAGAACTAAGGATATGCGCTCAGAATTTCAGCACTTGAGCTCTCTTGCTAGGAAGCAGAACCCTAATCCTAGACTTGTGGAATTTGGTTCCAAGGAACCAAAAAAAGTAGTCTAAAATTCAGGTCCCACTGGACTTATTGTGGCTCACATCTGACGACAGACAGATGAATGGCCAGACTGTCAATAAGAGCTCCTGCTCTCCACACACATACAACGTTTATCAGTCTGGCCTTGCAGATATCTTTTTTCTTTAGATTTTTTTCAACTGGAGGTTTGTACCTTTTGACCACCTTCGGCCATTTCACCCACGCCCCACCCCCTTGCAGACATAAAAGGAAGAAGACGACGACCAAAGAAAAAAAAATAGAAATGAACTTACATGTAATAAAGATTGCATAAAATGTGTGTTGACATTTAGGGACTATGTATTTATATATAAAAGTGTAAAGAAAGTGAGTAATCAGACAAACACCCAGGGGCTGGCCCAGTGGCATAGCGGTTAAGTGCGCATGCTCCGCTGCTGGCGGCCTGGGGTTCGGATCCTGGGTGTGCACCGACGCACTGCTTGTCAGGCCATGCTGTGGCGGTGTCCCATATAAAGTGGAGAAGGATAGGCAGAGATGTTAGCCCAGGGCCAAGTCTTCCTCAGCAAAAAGAGGAGGGTTGGCATGGATGTTAGCTCAGGGCTGATCTTCCTCACAAAAAATAAAATAAAATAAAATAAGAAAAACACCCAAAAAAGAACAAAGAAAAAAATGAAGCTATCAATGAAGGAAAGAAACTGCACACATTAATGGCCACAAGACTCAGAACAGCTAAAATTTGCTTGCTGAGTAAGGAGTCAGAGAGGAGAATCAGACAGTCACTGGGCCATGATTAATCAGTATTTTTCTGAGAGATCATAAGCTACTCTGACAGCAGATGAAAACAGTCTCCAGGTTGGAAAGCCCTGCTCCATCCTATCCTTCTCACTGACACTGGCTACTGGTCCCCTAGTAAGCCACAGTGCTCTGGCAATCCTCTTGTCCTCTCTCTGCTCTACACCCATCCTCCCCCCAAACTGTGATCACGGTCTGGCTTGATTCATCTTCTGGATGATGATGGATGAGTTAATTACAGAAATAAAGGCAAAAATCAGATACAAGGAGGGAAGACAAATATCAACAAAAGGGCAGGGACAGAGCCCTTTTCCTATGGTCCCTTACCAATAAGCTTTGTATTTCCCTACACCCAGGAGGCCTGCATGAGCACTTTTGGTGAGAGAAGGAAGAATGAAGAGAGGGAAGGCAACACTCACTGCATGCCTCTTACATGCCAGCAACTCTGCTTAGGCTTTTCATGTTTCCACATTTGTTCCAGACGACAGTCCTGAGTTGCCTGAGGATGAGGAAACTGTGACCAAAAAAAATATAAGAATTTTGCCCACATTCACACAGCTAGATAGAAAGAACTGGGGTGTGAAACCAAGTTTTTCTGACTCTAAATACCATTCTCTTTCCATTATAAAACACTGTGGGGCAGACTTTACATGTCTAAAATATATTAAATTAAGAAGAAATTACGTGAAAAATAAGTAAAAAGTATATAAACGTAATAAATTTGTGACTTGGGGTACTTCGAATCAACATTTTTTGTAGAGATTGCAAAGGTCAACTAAACTAAAAACTACACAGAAATAAACTTTATGAAACATTTTTAGAAACCAAGTTAAAGGGTAATAATTAGGGGCCAGCCTGGTGGCATAGTGATTAAGTTCGCATGCTCCACTTTGGTGGCCCTGGCTTTGCAGGTTCAGAACCCAGGTGCAGACCTATGCACTGTTCACCAAGACACGCTGTGGCAGCATCCCATATACAAAATAGAGGAAGATGGGCACAGATGTTAGCTCAGGCTAATCTTCCTCAAGCAAAAAGAGGAAGATTGGCAACAGATATTAGCTCAGGGCCAATCTTCCTCACACAAAAAAAAGAGAAGGGTAATAATTAGGTATTAAACAGGTCTGTTTAGAATGGAATAAAGATTTACATCTACACAACCACCACAGAAGAGGTATAAACAGGCACACAGACAATCATTATCTTCAGAACTGAGAGTAGGTTGGAGATATGATACACCATTAATACTTTGGTGTATACTTCCTAAAAGACAAGAGCACTCCTCTACATAACCACAGTAAAACCTGTTAAATTAGGAAATTATCTTGATAATGACACTACCATCTACCATCAAATTTCACCAATTGTCCCAATCTTTTCCCAATCTAGAATCATGTCTTGCATTTAATTGTCATGTCTCTTTATCTGGAACAATTCCTTAATCTTTCTTGCCTTTCATACCCTTGGTATTTTTGAAGAGTACAGGCCAGTTATTTCACAGAGTGTCCCTCTGTTTAGGTTTGTCTGTCTCATTCTGATGATTAAATTCAGGTTATATGTTTTTGACAGGAAGGCCACAGAAGTAACGCGGTGCTTTTCTTAACGTATCACATCAGGAGGCAAACGCCCCTTTACTGGGGATGTTCACTTTGATCATTAAGTTAAGGTGGAAGTTACTATTTTCCCCTTTTTAATTAAAACACTTGGAGAATACTACCATCCTGTTCCTTCATTAACTGTCACAAACTAGTTTTTAACATCTATTGATGACTCATGCCTGAATCAATTATCAGTATTATTCCTATGATAGTTGCCAAATGGTAATTTTTTAACTCCATCATTCCTTCTATGTTTATTGCCTAGAATTCTCCCCCACTGATTTATTTATTTATTTATATCAGTATGGACTCCTGGGTTCCTATTTTATTCAGTGGGGTATAATCTTTTACTATCTTTTACTTTTGCTATCATTACCACCTCCCAAGACCCAGTTTCAGTCACCTCAGCTCGAGCGCTGACTGGGTCCAACACCCCTCTTGGGCCTGACTGCCTCCTCAGCCCCGGACCACAGGCCACCCCAACCCCAGCTGCCTCAAGGGAACGGAACCAAAATTATTTTTAAATTGTTTTTTTAAAGAAAAACTTGAGGAAAGGAAGGGGGAGGAGGAGGGAGACAGGAGAAGAAGAAAGCTGCCTTTTCTCTTTGAGCAGTATGTGTAGTGGTTAAGCGCACAGATGGGGGAGCTAGACGATTTGGGTTCAAATTCCAGCTTGGCCACATACTAGCTCTGTGATCTTGGGAAAATTTAGTAACTTCTTTATGCCTTATTTTCCTCTTCAGTAAAATGGGGATAATAGTGAGTTACTATCCATAAGTAAGTTAATACATATATAAAGCACTTGGAAGATTACCTGGCACAAAGTAATCACTATAGATGTGTTTGCTATTACTATCAGTAGAAGTTGCAGTTGTGTAGTCTTTGTTGCATTGAAATTTTATTCTGATATATAGGTGTGGATTTATTTATACTTATCCTACTTGGGACTTGGTAAACTTCTTTAATCTAGGGATTCATGTCTTACTAATTCTAAAAAATTCTCAGCCACCCTCTCTATTTTCTCTTTCTGGAAGTCTTGTCTGGAACTAGATTTTACATTAATTTCTAGGCTTGGAGTTTCTGGTCACACAAAAATAGGATAAATTCATACTCCACAACCACCTGTGGTTCAGGCTTGGAGTTTCTGTTTTTCACAGGAGACTTATTTTCTTCCACTCAAACTCCCAGCCTAAGACAACACTGTCACTTATCTTGGCCAATGAGCAGAGTTTCTCCTAGTACCCCTTTCACTGAGGGGGCACTTTTTATGTCCTTTTGTTCGGTGCTCTCAGTTCCAGCTAACTGCCTTGAATATGCCCAAACTACATTTCAGATAGCTGCATGTATACTTAGCACCTAACTACAAAGGTATATAACATTATTGTGAGTACAACTGGGCATTTGATGATTACCTTTTCAACATAAATTCCTAGAATTGGAACTGACCCACCAAGAGCAGGCTGAACAGCACAGTGGTTATCATTGGGAGTCTGGAGTTAGAAAGATATAAGTTCAAATCTTGACTTTATCACCTAACAACTGAATCACTCTGGAGTGGGGGAGACTCTTTTACACACCTGCTTACACACCTACCAACAGTGTGTATTTCTTTTTTTTTTTTTTATAATTTTATTTATTTATTTTTTTCCCCCAAAGCCCCAGTAGATAGTTGTATGTCATAGTTGCACATCCTTCTAGTTGCTGTATGTGGGACTCGGCCTCAGCATGGCCGGAGAAGCGGCGAGTCGGTGCTCGCCCGGGATCCGAACCCGGGCTGCCAGCAGCGGAAAGCACGCACTTAACCGCTAAGCCACGGGGCCGGCCCAACAGTGTGTATTTCTAAGTCTTTCCATTCTCACCAACAATAGGTCTTGTCAATCTTGTTAAACTTTGCCAATTCTATAGATGGAAAATATTTTTATTTGCACTGATATGATTAGCAGTGCAGTTTACATCTTTTCTTAGGTTTATTGCTCATCCATAGTTGTTCCTCTATGAATGGCCAGTTTAAGATCTTTGCTCATTTTTCTACTGGTATATGTATTTGTTTCTTCTTTATCTGCACGATTTATTTATATATTAAAGATAAAAACATCCTTGTCTATATTTTGCTTCTTCGTTACAGTGAACTTCAGATATTCAAAACACTTCCTTTATACAGAATGAACTCACTGATGTATCACTGTCTTAGTTTCTCTTAGTTCTTAAATAAATTCACCCAAAGCTTTTAAAAATTACTTTTCAGTTCCCGTTAAGTAGCTCTACTTCTTATTTTTCAAGAGAGTTTCAAGAATGCCCTTTCATCTTTCCATTTCCAGATCTACCATCTTGGTCCATGTTCACCTTACCCATGCCATTCATGATTTGAGAGATTTCTACTTTTCAGGCCAAGGAGTCCTAATCTTTCACTTTGTCTTCATATGTCAATTCCTCTTCCCTCTCTCCTACTCCTCTGATCATTTTATAATGAATTGGTAACCACAATAATGAAATTTATTGAGAAAACTAAATTTTGAGATGCTGCCATAACTAATGGAGTCAGAGAAATGATGAAAAGAGCTTTAATGAGGTTTGAGATATGGTCGGAATATTACAGATAGAAAATCAATTTGGAAAATGCTGTCAGCTTCATCCACAGAAGGAAAAATTATTTAAACGCACCCACATCTAAAGGACAGGAGTATCTTTGAAGGCAATGAATAACTGAGAATTGTTGTATAATAGAGAAAAATAGTTTTTTTTATCTGCCTATATCTACCTATCTCTCTCTCTCTCTCTCTCTCTCCATCATCTATCACTATTTTGCTATCACTTTTTGCTAAAAGCCTAACCAGGTAAACATTCAAATACCTTGGGCATTCAAATTCTAGAAGGCCCAGTAAATAATTAAGCATTTGACTATTATAACTAATTTACCCTTAACTCTATATAATCTTGGATGTAGAAGGAAGACTTTTACGGCTCCTTTGCAATACCACTTACAAAAACAATGCATAAATTTGGTCATCGCATACAATATGTTTTATCTTCCTCAAAATAAAAACTGAATTTTGTGGACTCAGGACTGATGAATATTTTGGAGAAAAGCATATCTTCTCCATAAAGTCATTAATGTCATATACAGCACATAATGTAAAGCACCTTATTCATCAAAGAGAAATTACTGTCTAAACAGATTATCAGGTCATAGAACAATTAGAAGCTGCAGTTCTCTTACAATCACTCTAATAAGACCTGGAAAACTGCTTCCCATCTGGGTTATTTAAGCACTCAACAGATTCTCTGTTCTTAATCTTTGAAAATTAGATGAAAGCTATGGCCTTTCTCTCTAGAAAAATCCATATACAATTATGGAATAAATTTTGAATATAAGTTTTTAGATCTTACTAGGATTCCAAGCCTCCAGCCTAAGGAACTCTTGCTCTAGAAGAAATTTTGTTTTTAAGATCAATACTAAATACCTAATATATAAACTAATCTCCTATTTCACCTTAGGCATTTCATCTATTTATTTTGAATTATAGAAGAGTTAAAGTTTTACGTCATCTGTAAGCTCTTCATCAGTGCTTTGCAAAGTAAAGCCTTGTCAACTCCTAAAACTCACTGCTGATGTAGCTCCTACCTGATCTCCACTCTCAGCTACAGACAACTTCCAAGGAGCATCCTGATTGACTATACTGGAGACTTAATGATTTGCCAGAGCATCCTTTGCAGTCTGACATATAAGAAACCAACTACCACCAATCTGCTGAGTGCCTGGTTCCTAGAATCCTTCCTTATGAGTTTACCATAAGGTAAACTCTGGTCTCTCTGATTCACTTTGGTGGTGAACCCTTTCCTGTCCCTCACTTTCCCTTTACAAATTACCAGCATAACTCAATGTATGCAGAAGTCATACCATCACAAGTGAGGCTGAAAGTATACCTGAAAAAAGAAGTCAACTTTCCAGCTCCAAGCCTCTTTCACAGTAGATGACAGTTTCACTATTAAAGGGGAAAAAAAAGTAACTTCTGAGAGTAACAGATACATATTTTTTCAAATCCAAATATACCATATTCCAAGATCAAATACAATTTATTTAAATAAACAGCTACTATATCAGACTCTATTAATTGCCTACCTAACAGCCATTCCCATCTTCTTTTATGCTTACAGGACCCTGTTTTCTTTGAGGCAGCAATATGTCCAGTCTAGGATATGACTAATGACTAGTCTAAACCAGTCATTTCAACTAATATGAGCTTCAAAGGCACCACAGATAGCCAAGATGTTGATTCTCCTTAACGCTCAGGGCAGAAGGGCAGGGCTTAGGGCAGCAGGAGCGCTCTGTCTACCCTGACGATGTACAACAAATGTTACATTTCCTAAGTATGCCACGAATGGAAGGTCAAGAAGCATAGTTCTAAGCCAAATTCTGTTCCCTTTGATACTCACTCTGTCTCATTTCCTTACAGCTAATAGCAACCCTGTGATTGACTTCTGGCCAATGAAATATTAGAGAAAGTCTGCTGAGAGTTTCTTGGGAATGCTTGTTCTTACTTATTAAAAGGACAGAGATGAGAAGAAAGCTTTCTAGCAATACCCTTCCCCTTCCATCCTACCTTTAACATGGATACAATGCCTGAAGCTGCAGCAGCCATCTTGCCACCATGAGGCAACAAAGCATGAAGATAAAAGACCAACAGCTAAGTAGAGCAGAGCAGAGAAATGGAAAGAGTCTGGGACTCAATTACATTATGGAACATCAGAATCAAGATCAATTGTCTACTTCCCATCTTCTTATCAATGGGGATAAAAAATACCTATATTGCTTAAAGCTGACGAATGCACACTGGTGAATGGGAGATTTTAAGTCAATTGTTTTTTCTCCAAAGCATCCTATAGTTCTCAGTTTTGTAGGAATATCAGCCCTTCTTCTCCTTCCTCCCAGGTTATCTAATGCTTTATTATCTATTAATGCCTTTACCACTTTGAGTCACCACTTTGAACCTTACTAGGGTGACACCAGGTTTAATGCTATGAAATTTCTATTGTACTCTTCATAGCTCAGAACTTAAAAGTCTTTGAAAAATTTTAATACATTATGGCAGTACTGTGTGTAATTTTGCAACTATGTGGAAATTCCTAGAGGCCCTGTAAACTCTTACATTCAGGGTGTATTAGTCTGCTCACGCTGCCATAACAAAATACCACAGACTGGAAGGCTTAAACAACAGAAATTTATTTTCTACGTTTTGGAGGCTGGAAGTCAGAAATCAGTTTGCTAGCAGGCTTGATTCTGCAGAGGCCTCTCTCCTTGGCTTGCAGAGAGCTGTCTTCTCGTTGCGACCTCACATAACCTTTCCTCTGTGTAGGCACACACCCCTGGTGTCTCTTTCCCTTCTTATAAGGACATCAGTCCTTATAAGTCATAGGGCTCCACCCTTATGACTCATTTAATTTCAATTACCTCCTTAAAGGTCCTATTTCCAAACACAGCTACAATAGGGGTTAGGACGTTAACATGTGAATGTGGGGGAAACACAATTCATTCGATAACTTAGGGCTTGGGGTATTAAAAAATTTTTTTAAACTACTGAACTAAAAACCTGGGAGAAAATATCTTTTCATATATTCTGAAAGATAATTTAACTATTTTTTTTTTTCAATATGTGGGACAGACAGAGAGAGAGGAATTTTCAAATGAGTATGCACAGGCAGAGGCTCAGGACTATTTGGATACTCTCAACTTTTCTATAGGTATATAAGCCATGAACATCAACTAGTGTTTCTCAATAAATGAAAAGCACACTCCAGAGATGCAAATTTGGAAGTCTTTTTAAGAAATAAGTGCAATAACAATTTTGTTTCCAAATAGAAAAAAATGGTGTTTAAAAATGGTACATTAACAAAAGTGCCACATTTGTTAAGCTCAAAACACTATATAATGTATGATTGAATTTACGTAATGTTCTGGAAAAGTCAAAATTATAGGGACAGAAAAGAGATGAGCAGTTGCCAGGGGCTGGGAGGGGAGGTGGAGGCATTGCCTCCAAAGACACAAAGGAAAACTTTACAGGTGATGGAATGTGCTACATCTTAATTATGGTAGTGCTTACCTGACTATAAACATTTGTCAAAACTGGTAGAACAGCACAATAGTGAATTTTATGTAAATTATACTTTAATTTTTAAATGGAGGAAAATGACACATTTGTGAACTGACATGAAACCAAAGAGTTATTCTGTACTGGGTTAATTCAGACTGTGTGGATTATGGATTACATAACACAGTGGATTACACTGTGCTAACCAGTCAAGAACCCTAGAAATAGAGCAGTCACCCACATATTACGTAAATTTTTAAGCTGTAAATGTCTATGGCAGAAAGAATCTTGTGTTGTAGGATACTGTTATGTGTGTTCAAGACTTTTATAATGTATAAACTTATCTGAATTACATATCAAATTATTAGATTTAATTTACTAATAAGGGATCACAAAAAATGATATCCTTTGCTGTAGAAATAAGCAAACAATATTTTATAGCATAATTGTGCCTTCCAACGGGAAGAAAGTCTATATTTGATAATGATAACTTGCAGATGATAATGGCTTAATTAACTTTAAAGAACATTTAATATTTCACAAAATCTCTCACACACATTGTTTCATCTGATTCTCACAGTAATTCAGTAAGGTTAGATAGGTAAGGTATTATTATTATTTTCCCCACTGTACAGATGAGAAAATAAAGGCCCAGTAGGGGGGATGACTTGTCTACAGCCCTGAAATTAGTACATATAGAGTCAGAAAATGAACCAAGATATTCTGACTCCAAATCTAATACTCTTCTCCATATATCAGTCTGCCAATTAAAGGCAATATATCTGAAAACTCCCCAAATCTCTAACTACAAAGCCCACAAAAACTGGAAAAAAACTATATCCACCCTCGAATGCATTTAAAAAGCTTTACAGCTTCTTGAACGGTGCTACAAAAGTAAGATGAGACTATAGCAGAGGCAGGGTATTCTATGAGGCTAGCTACCACCCCAGTGAAAAGGAAGGTAGACACATATCGAGTTCCTACAATGCATGAGGCCCACTGTTTGATATTTAATCTCACAACAATCTCCAAGAGTGGGTATTTTATTATCCCCATTTAACATTCAGAATAATTTGGATCAAAAGTTGTTAATTTAGTTGCTGGAGTCACACAGCTTATAAGGGATGGAAACAGGATTCCAATCCAAGTCTGCTGGATGCTGAAGCCCTTTGTTAGGAGCCAGAAGAAAGATATTTTAAACCTACACATTTGCACAGTCTGAGTCAAAATTTCAGCAGTTCCATAACTTTGAATCTCAACAGAAATAATAAATAAATAAATAAATTTTAAAAAGCATATCTGGTTCATAGCTTCTTCACCTTTAAAATAAGGATTAAGTGTTCGTCTTCCTCCTTGACATATATAAAACCTCTTTGGATGCTCTGAAGTGATCCGAGTTCACCAAAAGCGGGTGTTTTGATACCGTATTAACTTCTAGGTACCACTGTAGTGCCCTGTAGCAAGGTCAGCCAGCCCTTGAGACCAAAAAGCAAAATGAGCCAAAATGAGAGTAGAAATAATTCCAGGAATTGTGATATTTCCCTTAAAATGTAACTCTGCTTTAAAATTACATATTGAATGTTTAAAAAATAAAGCAGTTTTATATTTAACAAAGTCAGGACTCTTAATTATAAGGTTATAGAAGGAACGGCCTATTTTTTAAAATCTTACCCAGCACAGAATAATGCACATGCACACACTTGAGCAATACTTCATGGCGAGGTTGATGGTGATGATTAGATAGCTACTTTCACATTGATTTGTCTTTAGTGGCTTTCATTATAACAAAAGTGAGGGAGAAAAATAATTTCCAGTTTCTATTGTTTTATATTGTCACTTAAACCTGTGAGTTATCTGTTCCTAGGCATATTTTTTTCCACATAGAGATGCAAGTCATTCATTTGCTGGAATAAAACTTACAAAACAAAATTCATTTCGCTTGTCAACTGCAGATAAAAGGAAGAAGGGGAAGAAACAGTTTAAATGTAAAAGGCACCTTTTTCCTAACTCCTGAACTAGTTCATACAATAAAATGAATAATTTAACTTCCTGAAACTTCATATGTGCAGAACGCTGCATGCAGACAGTGGCATTTTCACTTCAAATTTGTATAGTCTTTAGTCAATACACTTCATCTGCATTTCTAACACCTGCTTCAGTCAGCTGTGAAGTAGGCTGTTATCTCTATGGCCGTCTTTTATCTTTACTCTGTCCATCTAACAAAAAAAAATTGCATTATAGAATGTAATTACTTGGCCTAAAAGAGATAGAGAGTAATTCACATGATCTTCTGAAGGGCATTTTCCTTTATCTTATCAAAAGGTAATTTTAAAACAAGGTACTAATTAACGTTGTCATTCTTTACTGTATACATCTCCTTTAAACATTAATATTAATTTTGTACAGCAAAAATAACAGTATCTACATTTCTCTGCAATGAGTCTCTGTTTTAGGAGCAAAGGAAAGTAAAAAATTAAATGCAATGACTGATAAGATTTGTAAAGTACACAAATATCTTTTCTAAACTTGTTATTATTGCACTGCTACCAAAATGATCATCTTCTAGCCTGGCCTGCCTAACATGACTTAACATCAATGTAATCAATGTACATCAATGTAAATATCAGCCACATTTTGACTGTCAGCCAGCCCACTGTCAGTGACTCACATTATCTGTCTTGTAGTAAACAACTTTGTACGGAGGATTTAAGCAAAACACTTAAAGACTGAGGTTCTTTGGTAAAGAAATTATCTTACAAGAGGAAGAAAAGTGGGGAGTAATTGGGAAAAGAACTGGACTAAAACAGAACAATTTCTTGTTTATTATCATTCTGCTTATTTCCTTCATAGCACTTAATTATAATGTGATTATTTTATCTATCGTCCATCTCCCTATTTGAAGTAAACTCCACCTAGGCAAGGATTATGTCTGGCTTGTTCACCACTCTATTCCTAATGTTTAGCTTAGTTCCAGGCACACAGTAAACACTAATAAATGTTTCTTAAACAAATGAATTTCAAAATTTTCTACCAGATTGAATTGAAAGGGATTCTGCAGGACCAATTAAACTCTATTTCCTTAAAATATATATGTGCTTTGCATATATACAAGAAAAACCCTCATTTATCTAGGACGATTACAGAATATTTTCTACATAAACTGATTTTCTCAGCCAAAGATGATTTCTTTAAGATACCAAAACATTTTAATTCCAAGCATTTTAAACAGGGGTCATTCAAGCATACATCATTATTTATTTCTCTACCTTGCTTAAAAAAAAGTAGGTTTCCACAGCCAACATCATGCTCAACGGGGAAAAACTGAAAGCCATCCCTCTGAGAACAGGAATAAGACAAGAGTGCCCACTCTCGCCAATTTTATTCAACCTCCAGTACTGGAGGTTCTGGCCAGAGCAATTAGGCAAGAAAAAGGAATCCAAATAGGCAATGAAGAAGTGAAACTCTCGCTGTTTGCAGATGACATGATCTTATATATAGAAAACCCTAAAGTCCATCAGAAAACTATTAGAAATAATCAACAACTACAGCAAAGTTTCAGGGTACAAAATCAACTTATAAAAATTAGTTGCATTTCTATACTCTAATAACGAACCAACAGAAAGAGAACTCAAGAACACAATCCCATTTGCAATTGAGACAAAAAGAATAAAATATCCAGGAAAAAATTTAACCAAGGAGGTGAAAGACCTATACAATGAAAACTATAAGACGTTATTGAAAGAAATTGATGATGACATAAAGAAATGGAAAGATATCCCATGCACATGGATTGGAAGAATAAATATAGTTAAAATGTCCATACTACCTAAAGCAATCTACAGATTCAATGCAATCCCTATCAGAATCCCAATGACGTTCTTTGTGGAAATAAAACAAAGAATCCGAAAATTCATACGGGGCAACAAAAGACCCTGAATAGCTAAAGCAATCCTCAGAAAAAAGAACAAAGCTGGAGGTATCACAATTCCCGACTTCAAAGTATACTACAAAGCTATAATAATCACAACAGCATGGTACTGGTACAAAAACAGACACACAGATCAATGGAACAGAATTGAAAGCCCAGAAATAAAACTGCACAAATATGGACAGCTAATCTTCAACAAGGGAGCTAAGAACATAGAATGGAGAAAGGAAAGTCTCTTCAATAAATGGTGCTGGGAAAACTGGACAGCCACATGCAAAAGAATGAAAGTAGACCATTATCTTTTGCCATACACAAAAATTAACTCAAAAGGGATCAAAGACTTGAAGGTAAGACCTGTAAGTATAAAACTCCTAGAAGAAAATATAGGCAGAACACTCTTTGACATCAGTCTTAGAGGGATCTTTTCGAATTCCATGTCTACTCAGATAAGGGAAACAAAAGAAAAAATATACAAGGGGGACTTCATCAGACTAAAAAGCTTCTGCAAGGCCAAGGAAACCAGGATCAAAATGAAAAGACAACCCACCAACCGGGAGAAGATACTTGCAAATTACATATCGAACAAGGGGTTAATCTCCGTAATATATAAAGATCTCACACAACTGAACAACAAAAATACAAATAACCCGATCAATAAACAGGCAGAGGATATGAACAGACATTTTCCAAGGAAGATATACAGGTGGCCAATAGGCATACGAAAAGATGTTCAACACCACCAATCATCAGGGAAATACAAATCAAAGCTATTCTGAGATATCACCTTACACCCATGAGAATGGCTATAATCACCAAGACAAAGAATAACAAACGTTGGAGAGGATGTGGAGAAAAGGGAACCCTCATTCATTGTGGGTGGTAATGCAAACTGGTGCAGCCTCTACAGAAAACAGTATGGAGATTCCTCAAAAAATTAAAAATAGAAATACCTTATGAACCAGCTATCCCACTTCTGGATATTTATCCAAAGAACTTGAAATCAACAATCCAAAGAGGCTTATGCACCCCTATGTTCATTGCAGCATTGTTCACTATAGCCAAGAAGTGGAAGCAACTCAAGTGTTCATCGACAGATGATTGGATAAAGAAGATGTGGTGTATATATATACAACGGAATACTACTCAGCCATAAAAAAAGACAAAATCGTCCCATTTGCAACAACATGGATGGACCTGGAGGATATTATGTTAAGTGAAATAAGCCAGACAGAGAAGGACAAACGCTATATGACTTCACTCATACGTGGAATATAAACTAACACAAGGACAGAGAGAACAGTTTGGTGGTTACCAGGCGGAAGGGAGTTGGGGGGTGGGACAAGGGGTGAAGGGGCACATTGATAGGGTGAGTGACAAATAATAGTGTACAACTGGAATCTCACAATGTTATAAACTATTATGACATCAATAAAAAAATTTATACTACCATTAAAAAAAGTAGGTTTCACATAATTTAATCATTTCTTGATGCTTTACAATCAAAATTATATATTAAAATTCTCTTACATTCTGCGACATAATATAGTGGTCCCTCAGATGTTAATGAAGTCGGTAAGGCTATGTGCCCCTAAATCAAGGGGACTTGTCAATACAGACTCATATTTAGTGATTTTGTTGTCTCTTTTCTTGCTTTTAACTTTCAGTATTTCACCATCTGGCTGCCTCTCTTCACTACAGTTTCTTGTTCCTAATAAGTTATAATTCATTACCCAGGGTGAATTAAAATAAAAAATCTATAACAGGTGGCCTGCCCCAGTGGCATAGTGGTTGGGTTTGTGTGCTCCACTTTGGCGGCCCGGGGTTCATGGGTTTAGATCCTGGGCGCGGACCTATGCGCCGCTCATTGCGCCATGCCGTGGCGGTGTCCCATACACAAAATAGAGGAAGATGGGCACGGATATTACCTCAGGGACAATCTTCTGCAGCAAAAAGAGGAAGATTGGCAACAGATGTTAGCTCAGGGCCGATCTTCCTCACCAAAAAAAAAAAGAAAGAAAAAAATCTATAACAGGAATATTATGAACATATTCAACTACATCTTTTTCTTTTTTATTCAGATGTAAAACTATTCCTTGCACGCCTCTCCATTCAGGATAAGCCATTAGGCTATCACCAGAGCAGGGTGAACATAGTTTATAGCATTAAAGTTATTATTCAGTTTTGACTGTCAAGTTAGGTTTATTTGAGTTCCTAGAGAGACAAGAATCTTGCAAGACATACTTAGTGTCCTTGAGAGAGGAAAGAATTTTCTAAAGTCTTTAAATTTCTATTACAGATTACAGGTCAAATCCGGGAGAGTTAAACACCAATCTTTACCTCAAAGAGAGAAAATTCAGGATCTGATGCAAGGGAACTCTTAATGGGCCAGGAAGAGGGACCTATGCTTCTAGAATTGCAGGAAGGAAAATTCAGAGAGATATGGAGGAAGAAGAGGATGGGGAGGTCAGATACTAAGGTCCTTGCTTAGAAGGGATGGTGAAATAGAAATATCCAAAACTGTGAACACTGGAGTTAACAGCTTGTTCAGGAATAGCCCCGGGGAACCCGCAAACTCCTGGAAGTCTCACACTGGGCCGTACCCAAGATAACTAGGAAATAAAAGGAGAGCACTGGTGAAAGTAGGTTTCTAGATAAATGACCATTAAATACAGCTCCTGCACAGGGGATCCAGACACGCCCATATGGCCCCGCAAGGAGACACCAAGGCGCCACTTGAAAAAAATAGCAACGCAGAACTAATCATAAGGTTTTTTCACAACCCATCTAGCCCATTCAAAAAAGCCCGCATAGATGTTTGGCCATGACCTCCTACAGGAATGTGTGTACTACTCATCAGTAAAATATCCAACAGTGGAGGCTGGACAAAAACAGAAGCAAAAGTCAGACTGGGAGCAGATATCTTCTTAAAGTCTTAATTTAATAGTCCCAGAATCACCACTTTCATTCCTCATGGAAACAGTAAACAGTGAACTGTTGAAAAAAACGGTAGAAAGAAATTAAGCAATTTCTAGAGAAGGAATAATTTAATAATTCAAAAGAGGTTCAAACTTTTGGACTACTTCAAGGAAACAAAAAACTAAACGATACATGGGGAAATCCCACTTACATGGATTAACATCAGAAGGAAAGAGTGTGGGTCAGGACGGAATACTGAAAGTTCAAGTTATAGAATATTTTAAGAGAGAGAAACTTTTACTACCTTCCTTAACTCGAACTATCCTCTTTTAAAGTAGAACTCCTTCAGCTACATGATACAAAGGAAAGCAAAGTGTATGAGAAATAACAGGAACTGGATTCTAGCTATGGTTCTTCTCATTACTAGCTAGATAAATTTGGACAAATCAGTTGACCTTTTTAACTCTTCATTATCTATTAAATGACCAAAATAATGACAGCTAATATTTATTATTTACTAATGCACCAGATACTCTACTAAACATTTAACAAAGGCTATTTCATTTCATTGGCACACTACATAAGGCTGGCACATTTCCTATTCCCAGGAATCGAGGGCACAGTGAGGAAATACAAACCCAGGCAGTCTGACTCCAGAATTAGTCTCATTTGAAACCTGAGTCTCACAATACTGTGCCTGACTCACAAGAGAAGTGTGGTGCTTGCCTAAGAAAATACATGTACAAGAGCTTTGAAACCTATAAGATGCTATACATATAAAAGCAGTCCAGGGAACAGCCTGTGAGAATGCCCTGAGGCTGTAATGTGCTTGGCTCAGAAGCTACCACCTCGGTTCGAGCCACTATCATCTCCTGGCTGAAGTAGTGCAAACATTTCCTAACTGGTCTCCTTGCTCCTGCCCTGAATCCTACAGTCCATTCTCAACACAGTGGTCATTAAGTGAGATCACATTACTGCTCTGCTCACAACTCTCAAATGTCTTCCCATCTGTTATGAACTGAATTGTATCCCCCTAAAATTCATACGTTGAAGCCCTAACTCTGAGTTAGACTGTATTTGGAGATAGAGCCTTTAGGAGGTAATTAAGGTTAAGTGAGGTCATAAAGATGGGGCCCTAATCCGAAGGACTAGTGCCTTATTAGAAGAGGAAGAGACATCAGATCTCTCTCTCTCTCTCTCTCTCTCTCTCTCTCTCAAGGACATAGTGAAAAGTCCACTATCTACAAGCCAGGAAGAGATCCTTCACCAGGAACCAAATCAGCTGGCAGTCCTTGATCTTGGACTTTCCAGCTTCCAGAACTGTCAGAAATAAATTTCTGTTGCTTAACCACCTAGTCTGCAGCATTTTGTTATGGCAGCTCACGTTGACTAATATACCATCTCATTTAGATTTAAACCCAAAGGCCTTTCAATGGCTCACAAGGCCTTAACTTTATAATCTGGCCCCATGTTATATATCTGAATTTATCTCTATTGACCACTCTGTTCTGGATCTTTTCCAGCCTCAGTACCTTTGCACTTTGGGTTTTCTCTATATGGAACACTATTTCCCCAAACATCCTCACGGATTACTCCTTCACCTGCTTCACCTCTCCGCTGAAACATTCTAAGTGAGACTGTCACCTAGCACCTTTTAAAAAATTGTAACCCATCTAGCTTCCTCCTTATTCCCCCCCTTTTCCTGCTTCATTTTTCTCCATATGACATATATATATATACACAAAGAGATATAACAACTAAAATATAAAGATTTGCAGCTAAAATATGTATATGTAATATAATAGTATATAATATATATTTTAGTTGTTATAGCCCCTCACTAGAACGTAAGCTCCATGGATTTTTGTCTGTTTTATACATTTCTGTAGCCTCAATACAAAGTAGGAGGTCAATAAAGTATCTGTTGAATGAAGGAACTGGAGAAACCTGTGGTGCAAATGTGTATATATATATTTTTAATTTTAATTCTTTTTTTAAGGGACAATCTTTATTAGATCTGCACCTCCATCCTAGATCCTCTTAGAGATGCTGTTTTGCTATTAGCTTGGTTAAAGAGTTCAGACTGGGTGGGTTTGGTAATAAAAGATTGTTGAAGTTTCAAAAAAAAAAAAAAAAAGCCCGCATGGAAGCTGTCTTGTGGGTGAAGAGGGTGGCATGGGATGACGCTGGAGAGGAAGGCAAGGGATAGATCATGCAGAACCTTGTAAGCCACGTAAGGGACTTTGATATTTATCCCAGGAAACAATGAAGGATTTTAAGCAGAAAAATGACATACCAATTTACATTTTTGAAGGTCTTTCTCACTGCTATATGGTGAATGGAATGGAATGGGCTAAAAAAGAGATGAAGAAATCCAGAGCAATTTCCATCTCCAGGGTTGATGCACATTTTGGTATGCCTCCATGTGAGGATGTGTACACCCTGAACACGTGCTGATGTAAAAATAAGTCATTGCTCAACTTATCACAATTATATTTGCCAAGTTCCCAATACTATTTCTCAAAATTTAAATGTTTCTTTCCCAAATCTTTTCCTTCTAAGTTCTGAAATAAAAATGTGATTATATAACGACTTTTAGCAAATTCTCATTACTTAGACTCCAATACGTAATGTAGTCAGTACTTTGAGCTTGCACAAAACATCTCTGAACAAGGTCCATAAAGGTTATGAGTAGCCTAATTTTCTGAGATTCTTTTAGCTATAAATTTGGCTAAGCGCTTGGGTAGTATGAGAAAGAAGATAAGTGAGAGAAACACTGGTGATTTAACCTCCAGTGTTCCCTTAAGGACAAACATTTGTCACCTTGACAGCAAGGTGAAAGGTTTGCAGCGAGTGTGCTTATAACAGGCCTCACCCCACCCTCTCCTCTCTGGGGACCTGTGATTTCTGAACAGGCGTTATCTGAACGGATGATGATGATGATGAGCCACAGGAAAGGCCAGGGGAGGAAAAGAGGTTGAGACTCACATCACTCAGAGCCTCAAACTGAAACACTGCTCCAGGGACCATCACAAAGATTTACCATTTGCTGCTCTTCTTCCTAAGGTTCACTTGCGGCAGGAGTAATCAACCCTATACATTATCACACAACGTTCAAACAGTGTCCAGTGTTAACAGCACGGAACCCATCGCTAATAGTTATGAGTGTGTTATAAAGCTAAAGTAGGTTCTAGCCATATATATCTCCACTTTCTATACAAATCTCTGATTTTTATGTTTCATAATTCTGATGTGAAAGTTTGCTGCAGGCTTAAATCAGGCGGTAAAACGGGCTTGATTTTTCCTCTTGATGAACACAGATAACTCAAAGTGGCATTAATGTGATGACACTCATGCATCAAAAAGACACTTGGATTTCTGTTTTGGCCTATAAGCTAAATTGTTGATACTCTTTTCAAAGTGAAGTAGGAAGAGATATTTTGCAAGCTAAGAACTTTTTAAAAAAGAATTAAAGTTATTAGTTTATGAGCATTTGGGGCTCTAATTTAATTTCAGGAACCAGTGGCATTTATTTATGTGTTCCTTTGATGAAAGGAACTTTGTCTAAATCAAAATTGAAAGCTATCATCCATTCTATTTGAATATTTTTCTTTGCCTAATCATCACTGATTCTAAGTACTGTCAGAAGGGCCAAAATTATTTTTAAGAAGAAAATAAACTTTTTAACATAATGAACTAAAAAATACATAATTAATAGAAAAGTAAGGTTATAAAGTATACCAAAAACTGTATGGTAATGGAGGCGAGTGTCAGTAGAGACGTGAAGACTAGAACACTGGATGAGACCAGAAGTTTAAAAAAAAAAAAGGAGGAAAAGGAATTAATGGTCAACCTAAAAGAATCTATACTGGTTTAAGATCCATGTGTCCTTCATTCACGTAGAAAGAACAGATATCAACCATGTCCACCCCTAGACACACACCTTTGGATGTCCCAGCACCACCATGTAACTAACAGGTATCAAATCAAACTTAATCATCTCACCCAAAATTATTCTCTCGCCTAAATGCCCTGTTTCTGCTCATGACACCACAGTTACTAATACTAAGATCTTTGAGTCCCCGGTCTGCTTATGTTCCTTGCACTTACTGGCCTTTCTACCATAAAGATATCCCAGACTCTTTCATGAAAAACTTGGCCAGTAAAAGTCTCTAAGTAGGAAAAGAGCACTATAGTTATGTTTAAAAAATAAGAGAGAGCTCTTACTTATTAGATTCATGTTGAAATAAAATGATGACAGAGGTTTGCCTCAAAATAATACCTGAGAGAGGGAAAGTGGATGAGGGTATAGAGGAAAGAAGACTGGCTTGAGTTAACAACCATTGAAGCTGAGAGATGGGTACACAAGGTTCATTAATATTATTTATCTACATTGTATAAGCTTCAAAGTCTCTAATGAAAAATGTTGTTGCTGTTTTTAAGGCACCAGAGATTTAGGAAAATACCATATCTAGGGACTGGATAAAAAGTCTAGATACAGGATTATAGAGAGGGTTTTGGCCATAGTTACATAAATGAAAATAGGAAAGGAACAAAGAGGAAAATTTCTCCTGTAGGGTATAACTGTCTCCCAATCATGTATAATACTTTATAAGTTCGATGAAACATCAGTCTTTTTCTTAATTCTTGTATTTTGTAGAACATAATTTAGAGACCATACCATAGGCCAAATTTAATAGGGCTCTGCTAAGATGTCAATAATATTGATAAAAGTAAATGAAGTCTTTATTTATTTAACTTTTATAAAAGAAAAACTATTTTTCAACTGAAGCAAAGATTAATATTCTATATAGAGAGACTATATATATGTGTATATGTACACATATTTTTTACATTTACCTAAAATGAACATTACTACAGTTTAATCATGTGTAAAAGTGTAACTAAAAAGTCTAATAAATAAACTTGCAGGCTTTTCATGTCAAATACACCTTTCCTGCAGAAATTCAGCTATGACAAATATTAGACCAGGCTCATTCTATCTATTACTTGTCCCTTTTGGTTTATTATTTTGGATTATACCAAATTTTGTCTACAAGACACTAACATTATAACTCATCATAAACTAAGCCTACTAGATAGATTTTTACATAGAGAATCAGTAATAGTAAGATCCCCCTAGCCTTCTGGAATAAACATCACTATTTTCCCAAGTTCTATCTATTCTGCAAGGCTTTTTCTAGTACCATCCCTTCTGGGAGGTATTACCAATTGCCCATACTTTAGCTATTCTTTCACATGTACTTCCGTATATACTTAATTACTACAGTATAAGCTCTCTGAGAGCAGGATCTGTGCATGGAGACATCTTTGTACTCCTCTCAGCAGCTACAATGTATCCATTATCTTTAAAGTACTCAATAAAACGTGACTTTTTCTAACAAAATATACAATTGTGTATAAGAATATGGATGAATAAATATATATCTGAGTGTATATAAATACACTCCAAGAAGTTCCTTCAGAAATCCACCAAGCACATAAAAATTCCACAAGTGAAAATTATATATATTTTTAAATTTTACCTTAAAAAACACATTTTTCCAAACTATCTATTTTTTCCTAAAATTCTAAGTTTCTGACAAGTGAGCTATATTATCCAAATATTCCCCAAATAGATTTCTCTGTGAAGCTGAATTCTTAGGTCTACTTAAGTTATTTTGTGTTTATTCCTTTGTTTTCATCTTCCTCCAGTTGTGGAAGAGATATCCATTTCTTTCTAGCCTCTACAGAGTATAACCTAGACAAACGTACCTCAGAGTATGAATTAGACAAAAGAAAATTTGGTTAACAGCTGGCATGGCTCAGACTTTAAATAACTTTTTGATAAATCATCATCACTTATCAAATGACCTGATTATACTATAGGATTTCCTTGAAAAGAGACAATCTTTGCCTAACTAATAGCATAGAATCTAAATCAAAATTATAATTCAAAACACCAAAAAGAGGTGGTAAAAAGATCAACGAAGAAGAAGAAAAACAACAAACAAAGGTTCACAATTTCAATCATGAAGAGCTTAGGTGTGGGACTAGTCAAAGCTCTAAAGGAATAAATAGGAAAAATAAGAAGAATGTAGTATGACTATCATAAAGCTACATTTATTGAAGGATGTCTGAAATACATCCTTTTGGGTTTTATGTTTAAATGTCCATTCTTTCATGAAATGATGATGATAAACGGCAGTTCTTATTTAGCAAAATAAAGAATTAAAAACATTAGGCACTCCCCAAAATTTCTTTTGAAATTTTACTGATCAGTGAAATCCAAATGTTAGAAAATCACTGACTAGTCAAACTACCATGTAAGAAAGACCAGTCTTATTGAAAATGATCTTTCAAATGTGAAGGTGGTTAAAGCAGATTAAAAAATTTAATAGTCCCATGAGAACATTTGTTAAATTCCGAGGAAGTCACACAAGTTAAAAATAAAATCATATTCAGACTCTGAAAATGATTGACTTTCAGGTACTCCTAGCTACAACATTCCACTACTTTTCAAACGACATCTCATATACATATAAGGTTGCATTTATTTTCCTGGCACTGTCAGCATTTCTGAAGGAGTGTTATTAATTTACCAGAATAGTGTTGAAAAAAGAAAGAAATCTACCATTATATGAAGTCAAAATTATGAAAATCATAAAATAACCATTAAGAAATGTTTTGGCTGTGCACTAGTGTTTTTTCTAATACTCCAAAGTAAACAGTCCTTTCAGTAACTAAAAGAGAACTGCAAATGAAATTCATGAGCACTTTTTAATAAGAAAAATGCTTAAGTGCAGGATACTTAATCAACTAGTATCTTAACAACAACAAAATCCTTGTCCGGCTGAACACATATATGTGACAGACTTCAAATTCACTAGGGAAGACTGAAATAGCAAGTTGGGTTATTATCTGAAATAAATGTACAAAAATGAAGACATATAAAAATATTATACACTAAATTATGTTAAAATAGATAATTGCAAAATAGTTTGTCAATTAAACATCTCTTTTCAGTGGTGTCCAACAGAACTTTGTGCAATGATGAAAATGTTCAACATTTTGTCCAGCACAGTAACCAGCAGTCACATGTGGTTATTAAACACCTGAAATGTGGCTAGTGCGACTGAGGAATTGAATGATTAATTTTATTTAATTTTAATTAATTAAATTTTAAATAGCCACATGTGGCTTGTGGCTACTATATACGTCTGTTCACCTGTATAGATGATAAAAAATGAAAGTACTAATGTATCTTCCCCCTCTCTGAACTTGGAAATAAGGGAAATGCCTTTACAGCAAAGACATGCAAAATAACTTTAAAATATTAGAATGTTTTCAATGTCAGCGAGATTTCACTTTAAGGTATGGTGGGTCAAAAAAAGGGGAAACCAGTCACCAACAGAAGCAGTGAGCAAGTACCTAAAAGCAACTCTTAAAAACACCTATCTGAGCACCATCTAGGGAAGAAGATCCCTCGTCCAAATGACGGACCTCTTTCCAAGGGCAACATACCCTTGTTGTGGAGCCAGACACAGTCACTTAACAACAGCCTGATAGAATCAAACTTGGGAATTATCTCCCTACCTCTTCTTCCTCTAATTCCACTCCCACCAAATAAACTTCTTATTCAAACATCTTCTCATGTGAATTAAACCACGAGGAGAGAAAGCATCAACCCAAGTATCTAAGAGTTCTCATAATTGTTTTTCCCACTTTCAATTAATAAATTACCAATCTGCTGTATATATCATTATCTGTGAGTACGACTAATGTGAGTCCATCCCTGTGACGGAGCCACAGAACCAGTTTCTGAAACAGGACCATAGTAAATTTACAAAGGACATGCCACCTATATCCCCAGCAATGGGGAGCTCAATATCTTAAAAATGGATGACTCAGACAAAGAAAAAAAAAAAAGAGTAATGTTACTGGAAATGATTCTGCTTAGGGGTGACATCATGCCAAGAAAAGACTTAAGCCAAGAAAAGAGGTCTCAGATCTTCATGGTATCAAGAATGATTTCCAGCAGAGAAAGAAAAACTTCCTTAATAACTATCTAGCACACAATTTCTCTTTCTTTAAGGAGAAAAACTTCCCCTTCTAGTTTGTTTGTATTTTTGAAAACATATATCAAAATATATACTTTAGGTGACTCACTACTTACAGTTCCCATATAGAAATGAAAGGCTAGCAACATCTAGGAAAACTAAGACAAAGATACACAATGCTATTTGAGATTTTCATTAGTTTATGATATTTTTGTCACTAGAAAACCCTTAGTGATTATGGCACCAGTTGATAGAATTTGAAAAAAGGCAGACATGATGGAAGATTTGTTTCAAGACTAAGGATTGTTTGTTGAGATTGCTCCTTAGGGAGATTTTGATGTTACTTTTCAAATATATCTTGAAAATTCATACAAAAGAGAACAACAGCACTCTGTTACAAGAGGAGGTATTCTTCCTAATGTAGATATTTTCTACTGGTATACACTTAAACTCTTTCTGTTAACAACTTGTCTGCACTGGTAGGAGTTTTTATTCAATTTTTTTTTTTGAGCTGGAAATTTAACCTTTTGACTTCAACAATTGTTTGGTTTGAAACTACATGAGATATGGATCCAAAATTCTATAGAGACATTTAATGATACAGAATCAGGATTCAACCATCTTTGAGGGAAAATGCCTGTGAATTAAAGGGCAAAAAGCAGAAAGTCTCTACATTTCTCTAATGTTTTCATGATCTCTACTCATTTTTTTCTTCTTCAATTTAAAGAGGTAGAAATAAATGAAGAAAAGAGAAAAAGCAACATGTAAAGTTACTATTTTTTTTGTAAACAAGAAATAACCTTTCCCATTGCTGATTTTAGTTATTGAAAAGCTATCCTCCTTCAAATTTGTATACCTCAGTAGCTGCTGATCAGGAATTCTGAACGATTTATTAGGCTGCTATACAAATATAGATGGCACAAATGTATTTTTTAGATCATCATAAGAAAATGGAACCAACTTTCCCATTAAAAAATCATGTCCGATTAAGCACACATCCCTTCTTTTAGTATCTTAAAATTCTGTGTCTTCTTTTCTCCATTATATAGAGATACATATCACTTTCCAAAGCTCCTCCACCCCAAGTCACATCTTTGTTATTTTCTATATCTCATTTAACGAATTTTAACCTCCAACAAGATGATAAGACCAAAGTCAAAGCAATATTCTGAATTATGAACCTACCAAACTGAAGCACAGCGGGCTGTAACATGATGCTTCTAAAGAAGGAACTCCATTAGCTTTCATTTGCTGTCATATCATATTGCAAGTTCAGTTTATCTGCTTCCTCATTATCACCTTGGCTTTTTTTTCTTTTATGTTTTCTTTCTTTTCCTTTTTTGGCCATTTCTATTTTCTAAGTACTTCTAATGCCTCTCAGATATGGATTTGATCAAGATTTTACATATCATTGGAATGGTTCTTCTATTCTTCAGACTTACTTGTACTTTTACCTCTCCTCTAGGATACTGTACAATTTCTCTTTCAACATTGTCTAGAAATTCGGCTCTCACTTGTCAATTTAATTATATTATATATTTCACAAGTTGTTAAAGGATAAACTTTAACAACAAAATACTTTTCTTTAATACCAACAGTGCAACAATACTCTACAATGCCATATAATGGCAATCACTTATTACATCCTCTTATTTATAAATCTCTAGCTCTTTATATATATGTAGTAATCACACTTACAGCAGTTTTTCATGGAAAATTTTCTGACATTTAAACTCAATTATTTCAGCGATAATAGCATATGGGTTGGTAACCTATTACACAGGGATAATCTGCCATAATCCACTCACAGGGAGTCATTATAACAAGAAAATCTTACAAATTACCCAATATCAAGTTTAAATGTGGAAATAAGTTTCTACACCCATTCTAAATCAACACTGTGAAAACAAAGCAATACAAATTTCTTAGGGCTGTAGCATATGTTTTATTGATATTCAAAGCTTACAATTTAAAATCACTTTAACATAAGTAAGAAATATTTGGTGGATAGCCAATTAAAGTGATATTGAGATTTTCTGTCAAACTAATTCAACATACAATTGTAATAACATGCATTTTAAATGTATATTATACACAAGATATTTTACAATCTTAGATATATGAAGAAGAGAGATTAAAATAGCATTCATTGAATGATTTCTATTTATTCATTTAACAAATATTTTTTGAGTGCTTACCATGTAGCAGGTACTACAGGTTCTGTGGATAGAGCAGTGAACGAAACCAACCAAAACAAATACCTGCTTTCATGGAGCTTTCATTTGAATAAGGGGAGACAGACAATAAACATAATAAGTAAATATATAATATGTTAGAAGATAAGTATTTTAGAAAACAAATAATAAGAGCAGGATAACAGGAAGTGCTGGAGGTGGGAGAGAAGGTCAGAATTATAAACTAACTGTACTAACCAGTTACAATCTAGATGCAAAGTCATCCCAAGAGCTAAATGACCATGAAAGAAAAGCTGGAGAAATTGCTTCAAGAGGCAGACAGGCTTTTGAGAGATGGATAGGATATGGAAAGGATGAGAATAGTGTAAGCAAAGACGTGGGAGCCCCAAGTGTTGGAGGAGAGGAAGGAGAAGAGTGAATCAATAGTTAATATGGGAATGAAAGAAGAAGACTGGGGAGACAGAGGATGGGGATGCACTTGAGGGACTCCTGATTGGCCAATTAGGTGGAGCAATTAAAAGCCATGGGACGCACTGGGGCATAGGAGTGACATACAAAGGTAGCATGTGAAGATTATCTCACAACGATGTATAGAATGGTGAGAAAGAAGATAGGATGCATCGCCTTGGCTCTTGGAAATTACCAAAAGCCCAATACGGTTAATAAACATTATTTCTCCCAAATGAATAGATAAAAAGTTGAATAACATAAGCTTTCAAGTGAAAATCTAGGAAGATTTTAGAAAATAACTACTTACAAGAGAATTGCCTGAATGATAAAAAATGAAACCACAAATATTGACCACTAGACCAAGTACTGTTACAATGTAAAACTATAAACACAGTGGACATTTTTAATTTAATTACTCTATTTATTAGAAACATCACAGAAAAAGCTAGCCAGGAAAAGTAAACAAGTATGTGGTTCTGTCAAAAGAGAAGCAAATGTACAAACTGCAAACTCAAGAGTACAACCACCAGTGAACATGCAAAATATGAATCAATGTTCATCTCACAAGCCTAGAGATCTGTCATGCTTTGACTCTAATTTCCAAGATACCATGTTTGCATCACGAGGATTTTTTTTCCCCCGACTAGAAGAGACTGTTTAATTATAAAAGTGAAAATCAAATTGATTAAGGTTTTTAAAATTATAAAACTTATTTTTAAAAAGTCCTCTATTATTTGAAACTGTTATTAAGAGAGCTATTCACTTTACTCTATAATCCTCCAAATAGAAACATTTTACTATTAATTTGTGTAAATATTTGCAAATTAAATTGATAGAGATCAAAATGAGGTTTCTATAATTTTCAATCACTCTTCCATGCACATATCCATTTTACACTTTGATCAAATGATTTTATCTTAAGTAATTGTATTAATGTCATATGTAATATCCTAAGATAGAGAAACAATTTTTAACAGTCATGAATACTGATCTAATTATTTTCAGGGACAAGCATATATGACACTATGTAGATATGAGAGTAACACCACAAAGCTGGACTTGGGGAAAAAAAAGACAAGTATGGACAGTAACAACAGAAATTGACTTCTTTAGCCAATGATACCATAATCAGGTAAAGTGCTATCAAACTGTTATTCGTATTTATTGAACTCCCATATAATGAGCTTTGCTTTTTAACATATATTAGATATGCATTTTGTCTATAAAACTAAAAGAAAATACATGTGAAATTTTATCTGACACTGTGATTAGGGAAGGGCTTTTTAAGTGTAAAGGCTATGGAATAATCCATAAAGGGAAAGATGGATACATCTGACAAACACAAAAACTTGAAACTTCTACAACCATATGCAAAGTAATGAAACCCAACTCATACATGGCACCATATATAAACATTAACTCAAAGTGGATCATAGACCTAAGTGTAAGAACAAAAACTTATAAAACTTCTAGAAGAAAACATAGGAGAAAAATTTTTGTGACTTTGGGTTAAACAGGTATTTCTTAGAGAGGACACAAAAACCATGAGCCATAAAAGAAAAAAATAGATAATTTGGATTTAATCAAAATTTAAACCTCTGCTCTTTGAAATACATTGTTAAGAAAGTGAAAAGACAAGCCATAGACTGGGAGAAAACTCTTGCAAAATACATATCTGATAAATGACTGGTTTCCAAAACATATTTAAAAATTCACAATCCAATTATAAAAAAGGAAATAACCCCATACAAAAATGGGTAAGTGACTTGAACAGATACTCCTCCAAGAAGATATATAGATGGCAAATAAGCACATAAAAAGATGTTCAACATCATTAGCCATTAGGGAAATACAAATTAAAGCTATGACGACATATTACTATAGATCTATGAGAATGGCTAAAATAAAAAGTACTACTAATACCAAAGGCTGGCCAGGATGTGGAGCAACTGGATTCCTCATACCTTCCTGGTAGGAATGTAAAATGGTACAACCACTTTGGAAAATGGTTTGGTGATTTCATATAATGTGAAACACATACTTACCATATGACTCAGCAATCCCACTCCTAGAAATCCCACATTTCCCCAAGAGAAATGAGAACACATTCTATACAAAAACTTATACACAAATACTCATAGCAGCTTTATTCATAACCACCAGACACTTTGGAAACAATCCAAAATTCATTGACTGGTAAATTGATAATGTAATACCACTTAGCAATAAAAAGGAGTGAGCTATTGACAGATACATACAACATAGATGAATCACAAAAGCATATACTAAGTGACAGAAGCCAAACTCAAAAGGCTACATGCTGTGATTCCATGCACATGACCTTCTAGAAAAGGCAAAATTATAACAGGAAAAAAACTCAGTGGTTGCCAAAGGCTGGAGACGGGAAAGGGGATTGACTACAAGTGGCCAAGAAGGAACTTTCGGAGGTGATGGCAATATTCTTTATCTTGAGTGAGGTGGTCATTACATGACTAGATACATTTGTCAAAACTCAAAGAACTGTACATCTAAAACGTGTGAGTGTTGGGAGCCAGCCCAGCCGCATAGCGGTTAAGCGCATGTGCTCCACTTCGGGGGCCCAGGGCTCCCAGGTTTGGATCCCGGGTGCACACGGACGCACTGCTTGTCAAGCCATGCTGTGGTGGCATCCCATGTAAAGTAGAGGAAGACAGGCACAGATGTTAGCCAAGGGCCAATCTTTCTCAGCAAAAAAAGAGCAGGATTGGCATCGGATGTCAGTTCAGGGCTAATCTTCCACACTCACAAAAAAAAATAAATAAATAAATAAAATGGGTGAGTTTTTCTGTATAAAAATTTTATCTCAATAAATCTGACAAAGAAATTTTAAACTTCGGTCAATCAAAAACCATCCCCTCTCACTCACGCACACAAATAAATTAAAAGGTTAAAGAGAAAATATTTGCAATATATGTAACAGAGTACTCATATCTTCAATATACAAAGACCTCGTTGAAGCCAAAATAAGCATTCCAATAAGAAAAATGAGCAAAGGATATGAACAAATAATTTATAATAGAGGACTCTCAAATGGTCAATAAACATAATAAAAGGTCAACTTCTCAAAAAATTATAATTAAGATAAAGTATCTTAATTATTATTATTTCTTTTTCTTTTTTAGGCAAGGAAGATTGGCCCTGACCTAATATCTACGCCAATCTTCCTCTATTTTGTATGTGGGACGCCACGACAGCATGGCTTGATGAGTGGTGTATAAGTTTGTGCCTGGGATCTGAACTGTGAACCCTAGGCCACCGAAGTGGAGTGTGCAAACATAACCACTATGCCACCAGGCTGACCCCCTAAAACTTAAAAAAAAAAAACAAACAGCCAGAGTTGGTGAAGATAAATAAAAATGAATATTTCTTACATCCATATATTAGGATGATAATTTGGTTCAATATTTCTGGAGGGCAATTTAGCAATATCAAGAATCCTTTCAAAGTTTGTAACATTTTACCCATTTATTCCTCTTTTAGGAATTTTTCCTAAAGAGGATAATTAAAAGGGAGGACCACAAATATTTATGCACAAACATTTTGTGGCAGTTTTTATTTTTGATATAAAAGTAAAAGAATATAAACAACCCAAATGTCTATCAATGGGGAAATAACCAAATAAATAGCAATACTCCATCCAAAAGAATATTATACATTATATTATTCATTATATAAAGCAACATCAGGTTGTCAGGGTAGAAATAAGAATATGAGGAGATGCTCACATATGTTGTGAAAGGGGAAAAGGCAGAAAATAAAAGTGTCTATACAAGGCAATATCACTTTTGTAACTATATGTACAAAATACACAGGATATACACTAAAATGCTAATGGTTGTTATATCAAGGTGATTCTCTGTTCAGCAGTTCTATAATAAACATATACTACAACTCTAACAGCTTTAAAAAGTTAATTTTTAACACAACGTTCTCACAGAATAAGTTATGTATGGTGAGGTACTTTTCTAAGTCAGCTTTTGATACACTTACAAACTGAATCCGGTATCTGATAAACTGCTTTTTAAAAACATCTAAGTTGGCAGACACACAAACTTAAAATCCAGTTTTTTTTGGAGTTGCAATAAAAATGGAAGAGTTTTTTTCTTTTTAAATAATTGGAGATGATAATCCACTACTTGAAGTTTTACAGTTAAAATAAGTGATCCTCAAACTTTGTGGGACCAAATCATCAGTTGGGGTGATTAAGAATCAGGTTGTCTGGGGAATCACACTGAAAAATGCCATTGAAATCCAGGAATTTTACGCTCCTTGATGCCAAGAATCATATATTCTTCTTCTTCTTCTTTTTGTTTTTTCTTAGTTCTAGAACCTAGCCCAGCACCTAGCACACAGTAGAAAGTCCACAAGTGTTTCATTTATAAAATTGATAAAGGTCAAACCGTGGCATGCCGTGGATTAGAGCTAAAAATAATTGATGTTTGATTTTTTTACTTCAAACTACAATCTACCATTTCCAATAACACAGACTATTGTTTTTTAGAAGTGCTAAGTGTTTACTTGAAAACCAGAATCAGCGATGGAGTTTAGATGTCTAACATTGGTTTCATCATAAAGACCAGTAATTAAAGAGAAAGTTCTTTTTGGTTGGTAAAATCCACAAGTCTATACAGTTTATACATCCTCAGATGCCCTTCTGCTTCTTTCCACATATCCAGATTTATTTTGGAATGGAAGTAGTGTCTGAGTCAATGAGGTATATTAATAGTGGAAAATTATTACCTCTCCCACCCCTACCCCCACCATGGGACTTGAAATTCTCACCTTAAGAATCTGTAATGCAGATAAAGCCGGGAACCTTAATTGTTTGGCTCACCACACTATTATTCCCAGATCCCTCAAATATTAGCTTAATAAATAGATTCAATCATGGTAAATTTTTAGTTAGGAGAAATAGAAGCAGAGAAATGAGAACTATCTACATATTATCATCAATTAGCAGTTAGTGGGTATCTCCTACTAAAGGCCATAAACTGATTCTGTAGTAGGTTGGATTCAAATTAAGGAAATTTAGTCTTGGTTTTAACCAACTACTAGGATCTTGTTTCTTAGGAGGTCCTCTATAAATATCCTGTGCCCCCTCAAATTTATATTTATTTATTTTTATCTAAATGGGTATACAAGCAAGTACTTTTCCAGTTTGGGAACGGTGACATTTTAAAAATTAATAAAAATAAAAATGAAAGTACATGGCATTTGTTAAAGGGTAATAAAATAACTTCAGTCAATTGGCTAGTTCTACACTAGTAGATTTCTTTAAATAGTAATGAAATCATTGCTTTAAAAAAATCCATCATTATTAAAAAAAAAAAAAAAAAAGTTGCCTCAGCCTCCACCAAAATTAGATTTGTAAGTTGCTGGTCATTCCAATAATTAAATCTATGTCACGAATTTGCAAGAAAAATGGTCACTGCGACTAATGCATTTACTTGCTACACAAGTCCTGTCAGACAGCATAGAGCATTATGCTGCTAAAATGGAGTAGGTAAGGATTCTATACATTTTTATTAAGTAACAAAGACCATTTTTTATTTACAATGACTGTACTTCAGATAAGAGTTTGTTTTAGAAACAAATCCAAATGTAGCTATCACAGGGTTTCCTTAGTCAAGCATTAGAGCATATTTTTACCTCTACAAACGCCTTTGGCACACATGCATACTGCTTTTCTGGACAAGAGTAATGTAGAAAATACTCTCACGAAAGAAACAGGAACATGTTCAAGTTGCCAGAGTCCCTGCTCCTGGGGGTTTCCTCAGCTGACCTCCTCCAACGGTTCCGATTCACCTCTTTGATGAAATGATTGAGAAGTGACCTTAGAGAACGGTGCTGCCCAAAAGTGTAAGAACAGTGCTGCCCAGAGGGGAAGTCAAAGAAGGTGACTTAACGGCCACGTGGACAGAGAATTGGTGATAAAACGTACTCTCTTTTCAAAAACTCTTTTTCAATCCTTCGGATTGCAGAAAGAGACAGTTCTTGCTTTGGTACTAGTATAAATTTCACTTTTCATCAACAGGAGAGCAGGCATGGGACTCAGAGCCTTGTGTAGGCTGCAGAGTTTACCTATAAATTAATAACATTTTTCCATTTGATTTAATTTCACTTACCTTCTATTCACGACAAGATTGTTTTTTATTTACCACGTGGGTGTAAAGTTTTGCTTTAAAAGAAATTTAAATTTAAAAAGTGAATTTTATTTAACTTAATAATACAAATAATATGTTGACATGGCAAAAGGCATAAAGGTGCCTGAAATCTGGAAGACACTGCCTTGAAAGCAGTTTCTATCTTCCCTCTTTTTTAAATCTTTTATTGCTACTTATTTTTTCACGTATTTATGTCTTGTGTATTTGCTTCAGTATCTAGAAAAGTGCCTCAAATCTAACGGACTCTGAGCATATGCATGTTAATTTTATATCCTATTTTCCTATTTTGTGCCATACTGCTAATTGAACCAATGGTATTTTTCAAAGAGGAAGTAGTCTGTTCTCAGCAATCCAGCAATGATGTTCAGTTGCCCAAAGAGGTGATCAGATGAAATGCACAGCATGATGATGGGTTGCATTGTATAAAGGTAGAAACCAATCCCATTGTCTGAACATAGTTCATAAGATATTCTAAAGCTCAAGACAGGTTATTTTAAATCTTTGTTTTATCGAGTCCTCAGCAGTAAAAGTATGAACTTGAAATAACATCGTATAAGGTGGTACTAAGTACTGCTTAAAAATTCAGTTGTTTGTTTGTTTGTTCCAGCATTTAAGCTTAACGAAAATAAAAATCTGTTTTCTAAGCAAATCATGAACTTTTGGGGGAAAACCAAGATGTCAACTGAATAATTTGGGTTGGTTAAAATTTTAAGCGAATTAAGAAAAAAAGAGTCAGCATAGTTTTCAGTAATGCATAAAATGAGTATTCCATAAACATAAACTAAATTAAAAATTGACAGCCTAGATTTAGGTGAAAGGAAAACCAAATTAACAATTGAGTCTTGTCTGGCACCACCTTTAACCCTCTTCACTAGTATTTGAGATTCTTGCTTTGATTTTTAAAAAGCAGCGTTGTACAGCAATCAATGAGTAACCAAGTTAATGTGCTTCGTCTCTGACGGGTCTAAGTGTGGCTGAGCACATTTTTTTACAAGAAAGGAAGAATAAAAGAAGGTGATAAACATATATCCCAAGTTATTAAAACATGGCATTTGTGTTTGGGATTTCTTTTCTTTTAGCAACTACAATAGCATCAGTTAACTATTCGAATTTTTCTACAAAGCTAGGAAATGATGAGGGACCAGCCAAAGCAAAGAAGGAACACAGAACAACTGGTTAAGGGAAGAAAAACGTGCTGGCTAGTTCTTCAGCTCAAGGCAAGGAGCTCCTTTTAGCCCTTGTTCTGGCATGAAAAGAAACAAAAGTATTCATCTTAGAATAGCTTTTGCTGGTTCCAGCAATGACTATTTTAAAAGAGAAGAATTATGGAAAATAAACCCATTTCTTGATACTTTAAATGAAGAGATTTAGAAAGTAAACAGCAACTCAGATTTAGAAAGTAAACAGCAACTCGTATAGATCTTTCTTAGACTAGATGTTATGCATTCACAAAGATGCTTTAACTTTGCTTATAACTCTTTGCTGCTGTTTCAGAAATCTTTACATTTGTGTTGCCACAAATCATTATCATGTTGTATAACAAAAGTTATTAGAAACTCAATTTGGCATGATCAACTTTGTAACTCACTAGAGTCTCCCTTTCAGATCAGCAGTTACCAAAAATAATAAAATAGGCTGAAGAGTCTAAAAAGAAAAAGTTCTACCTTTTCCTTTGAAACTCTAATCTGCAATTCTTTTTTTTTGGTGACGAAGATTGGCCACGAGCTAACATCTATTGCCAATCTTCCTCTTTTTGCTTGAGGAAGATTGTCGCTGAGCTAACATCTGGGCCAATCTTCCTCCATTTTGTATGTGGGATGCCGCCACAGCACGGCTTGATGAGCAGTGCGCAGGTCCACACCTGGGATCTGAAACCACAAACCCTGGGCCGCTGAAATAGAGCGCGCGAACTCAACCACTATACCACCGGGCTGGCCCAAACCTACAATTCTTGAAGACATGGAAACACTTGAATTCAGCCTCCAAATAAAAAATGCTACAGGTCTAACAAATCATGTGACCAAAGTTTTTTCAACACAGTTGAATCTTTTTAAATTAAAGAAAGAATTTTTCAATTGGAGTTTTTCAGAAAGTTGCCAATATCTATTTTTTTAAAAATCTTCCTTTTGATGAGTAAGCAACACTTGAGAAGGCTGAACTTGAAATACATGGTTTTACATAGAAAAATATATATGTGTAAATTTTGATAACATTTAGTTATTCAGGGTAGCTATCAAATTTTATTAAAATCTCATCAAGAGGAAAATCTCAAAACACTTATTATGCTCCACAATTATTGTAAACTGAACAATTTAAATGAGAGGAGGAGATAATGACATTAACTTCTTAACTCAAAGCAATCCTCTGTGGCATGATTTTAAAATATTCTCTTGGTCTTAAATTTATGTAAATTAAATTCATCTATCATTGGTTATTACCAGCCTAGCTACATTAAAGGAAAAAAAGTTTTCTGTAACAATTAGTTCTTAAAAACACTGTTTTAATTAGACCTGGGACATTATTAAACTAGCTATAAATATGTACAGTATTTCAGTTGGTATACCCAGCTGTCTGAAAATCAACAAGAATGCACTCATAGTTATTTCTTCAAAAATTCTTCAAATAAATGCCTTTCATTCAAAGTTTTAATGTAATCTGAAGTGAACACCCTTTGCAGATTCCATTACGTAAACACAAGAGAAATAGTCACTCATAACCAAAGAATAATCATTGAATCAGTGTATTTTAGAACCCGTAGGGCTTAGTCACAGATAACAAATTTCTTCATTTTATGGATGTCCATGATTATGCAAAAAAAATTCATGGCAGAGCTGGACAAAACCAGATCAGTTATTTCTACCACAGCATACAAGCATTTTACATAGATTATCCCATTTAATCCTCACCACAACTGTATAGTTTAGGTACTATCATTACCCTATTTTACATATAGGGAAGGTGATGTGGTTAGGCTAGTATTCAGTCAAATAAGGATTTAAACCCAGACAGTCGGACTCCAGAAACCATACTACACCCATAATCCTAAATATTAAGGATAGATGGTTTCCATTAATAAAGAAAATTAAAAAAAAAAATTCCAACAAGTACCACCTTTTAAGAATAACAAACTAGGGGCCGGCCGGGTGGCGCAAGCGGTTAAGTGCGCGCACTCCGCTGCGGCGGCCTGGGGTTCGCTGGTTTGGATCCTGGGCGCGCACCGATGCACTGCTTGGCAAGCCATGCTGTGGCGGCATCCCATATAAAGTGGAGGAAGATGGGCACAGATGTTAGCCCAGGGCCGTCTTCCTCAGCAAAAAAAGAGGAGGATTGGCGGATGTTAGCACAGGGCTGATCTCCTCACAAAAAAAAAAAAGAATAACAGACTAAAATGTGAAGGTTATAATTTGGAATTTCCCTCCTCTAAAATAAGTCTTTTTCCCAAATCCAACTCATGCATCAACTTCTCCCTGAAGCCTTCTCCTATCATACAACTGAGATTAATTTCTTTCTTCAAACTCTTGACAATTGCTGTACACTGCTTATATGCAGAAAGTGCTAGCTGCCTTTTCATATCCATTCTTGTCTTCCTTAGTAACAGAAATCCAATTTTTAGCTCTTAGCAAACTGCCATATGTTCCAACCTTTCCAGTGGCTAGGTACGATCATATGGCTAAGTTCTACAATAAGATATTACTGTAAGTATGGTGTTGGAATTCCAAGAATGCTGTTTAAAGAAAGCAGACTTAGCTTTTAGGGGAGCTCTTTTGTGGTTTCCCAAGGTAAAGACCTTGCTATCCAGGTATCTTTTTGGCTGGTGCTCCAGCAGCTATCTTGGACCATGAGGCAACCTTGAGGAAAGAAGCTGCATGCTCTGAAGGGTGGAGGAGAAAGACAGGTGTCTCGGTCCACAATGAGATCAGGAAGCCATCATACCCTATTTGGACAGCCTCCCTCCAGATTTTATATGATAGAGAAACAAATGTTTATCTTGTATAAGCCACTATTATTTGTTGTTGTTGTTGTTGTTATTGTTAAATAAGCTGAATCTAATTCTAACCGATTTAGTTCAGACTCATACATAGTCATAATCTAAGGTTTGTTGTAACTATGGTGGGGAGGGAAGAAAAGAATAGAATTACTTCTCTTAAAACACTGGAGCAAAACATTTCCAAACATAATTTTCATTCTCAAAGCCTTTCTGGTAATTTTCAACTTTGGAAAAGAAAAAGAAGGGCAAGTAAGGGAAAGGAAAAGTAGAAAAAGATACTTCTGCCTCTCTGCCATTGCTCACGCCATTTCCTCTCTTCTCTTCCCTACTAGCTAAGCCCTACCATACTTCAAGGCCCAGCTCTGCGAAACTGTTTCTGTCCGACCTTTGAATTCAGAGTGTATATTGCCCGTGCCATTTGACAATCATATATCATCCAGTAACATCTTCTGTTTGACTTGTTAACTTTTACATTGTATTTCTTTTTCTATGTGTCATCTCCATAACATACTGGGACCCATATCATATTTCTTTGCACCCTCCACAGCTACTAGAAAACCACCTCTATGTGGCAAGAGATCAATAAATACTTTTAATTAATTAATTGAATTAAGGTTAAAAAAAAGAAGAAGAGAGCAAAAAGAGCAGAAGACTAAGGAGTAAGGATGCATAACTTCCTAGAAGTGAAAGAACATCATAAAAATCCTGAAGAATCCCTAGACCAAGTTTTACTATACTGGACCTTATCAAAGAATTGGGTCTGGTAGAACAAATATCACGATATGTTCATTGCACATACAGTCAGTGCAAAGCTCAAACTATACTTAGTGAGCTTGTCCTCCAACAAAGGATTGTGTATTTTGCTTCAGTTACTCAGAGAATTGCCTCAGACTTATTTTCTCAATTACCCTAGACATTTTTAAAGAGTAAGAGTCCAGCTTAGGAAACCACGTTTTGATAGTGGATGTGTATGATTCCAAACCATGTAAAAAAATTGGCTTCTGGCAAGATCATATTTTACAGATATTATTCTGTCAATTGTGACAACATATAGAAAATAATACTTGGACACATGAAATAATGACAACAAAATATGACTGAGTCTAAAATAAGTAGCTCAAGAGATCATTTTCATTAAATAGACTCTATTACCTCTCTTCTAAAACCAAGTAAAAATACAGCATTGGGAATAACATTACTACTTTAAAAATAAGATATACTTTAAGCATATATTTTGCAGAAGCTACATCATTAAAAGCTCTGTAACAGGGACATTAAAAGCTGTACAGCACTATGTAACAATATGTTTAAAAGCTTCAACTACATTTAAATACATACAATAATAAGTGACATAAAGAGCATTTTAAACAGAAGTAATCAATATTTTGCCCAGACTCATGAACCAGTTTATACACCACTGATTTTATTCTCAATTATTTGTAAATAACTGTACTATGTATCTGTTAATGAGTTATATACCTAAAAATACAATATTCTCATTTATTTTCATGAATTTACCCAAGTTTTAGAGAGGGTAGAAATAAAAATATTTAATTAACAGAAAATGTAGTTTCTTTCTCATTCTTTCATAACACAAACCAAGTCTTTGTTATACGATCTATTTAAAAAATAATGATTAAAAATGCTAAAACAGTATTATCCTCATAATTATATTGGTTCTACTTATGAAAGTTGAACGGTTTTTTAATCTTTTTAAGTCTAATTTATAGTTCACGTGTTCTTGCAAATTACTCACTAGTTATTTCCTCATTTCAAATTTTTTTTCACATTGATTTCTCAGAAGTATTCAAGACAGTAGCTTCTTTGACAATGAAATGTACAAAATAAATGACATGTCAACAAGTAAATTAGCATTCCCTCTCTGACCAGCTGGGTCATGTTTCCTTTTCAAAATCCTCAGTCCCATGATACAAAATAATAATAATCTAAAAGACCTCGTTAAATGATCAATATATTGACATAACCTCTATAAGGAGACACATAGTGTTTTAATTGATTCCTTGAATCCATTAAATGGAATATTAAACCCAAGCATCCAAATTATACTGTAAGAGAACATTTCCTTTATTTATTAACTATTTTCTTCAGGGTATGATTAATGGCATATGAAAAGATTCAAGAACTTTTATACTTAACCACATAGTAAAAGAAGTCCAATTTTCACTAAATCTTTTATACTAACAACATCACAACAGAAGTTATAATAGACAAGTTAAACCATGTTTACTTACCAAAAAACTTCCAAAGGCTGAATTAAATATTGCAGCTGCCTATAGAGAAAATAAATGGGGGGAAAAAAACTCACTGAAAGTAAATAGGAAAAGGAAAAGCAAAATTATCATTCTCCCATCCCCCACTATTCAAAACCTTAAAACATTGACTCTCTAAAGCAAAGTTAGTCACTGCTTACAAAAATTGCCAGTGGCCTCTAGTTTACTAAGATAGATGAGCTGCAACTTAGGAATTCATAAATAATGGGTCTCAAAAGCAAGCAAAAAAGGCTTGCCATGAGATGCTTTGAACCTATATGACAGTACCAAAGAATCATCACCAATAGTAAATTGAAACCTTGTTGTAATGATTTTGTTACTAGACTTAAAACAATCAGAGGTTGATTTATTCATCAAAAAAAAATTCATATTATTAGGAAAAGGAAAACCAGAATTGTAAAGCAAACATTAACTACTCTCTACCAGGGACTATAAGTCCTATGAGTTACACCCACAAAGTGAGATCTGTTGTTCCCATACAACACACATTAAACATATGAACAATACTGTTAGACCACGGAAGTTATTCCTATACCATTAATTTTAAAGTAGAAACTAGCAAGAAAAACTTCCATTTGGTGTTCAGAATTCAAAGAAGAAATACTTTACTCTGTGCTTACCTAAATATCCAGGGAATACATAGTAGACGTAATATAGTTCTTAACTTTAAATCAATCACTGTATTCCATGGAGCTACACCTGAATCCTGAAAGCTTCTCACATTACCCAAAAAGGATAAAATCTTGTATATCATCCAATTTGATTAAAAGAAAAGAAAAGGAGAGAGGAAGAAAAAACAATAAAAGGCAAAAGGAGGGGGAGAGAAAATCTATTGACATCTCCTGTAGATCCAGAGCAGAATTAAATTAATCATCATGGACATGAGCAGCCACATTATAGTAAGAAGAGGATGTCAGTCTAGCAAGTTTGAATAAAGTCCAAAGCCACGCTAAGAGCTGTAGCTGAAAATGCCTTCTGCTCCAGAAGAGGATGCAATGAGAGTGCATGGGTAATGAGATCCTTGGCTCCAGAGAGCTTAGCTCTCCTATTCAAGTTCATAATTAATTCAAAGCTTTGATAATTTCATTAGATTTCTCCTTTGCTGGCCCTATCAATAAAAGATGGCACTGGACCACAGCTCCTCTGTGGCATAAACATAGGCACAGGCACAGACCAGGGAAACCTTTGCTTCCTGAGAGGGACAATGGCATATGGTGTTCTGTGTTGTACAGGGAGCAGTGAAGAAAAAGATTTGGCTAAATAAAACATTACAGATGACGATTGTAAACTACAGCAACATATTTAACACATCTTCCTGGAATTCCACCATAGATGATTCAGGAAAAAGTTTTATGTGTGGAGAAAAATAAATAAAGCTGTATAAATAAACGAGTTGTAGTGAGATCAACAGGGAACACTGCCTTCCTTCTTACAAAAGTGCACCTTCCCCACAAACAATGTTTATTTCTAGACCCTATTTTGTGCTTAAAATGGCTTTATTTCTCTTTTTAGTAAAGGAATGAAGTATTCCCTTTGAGCTCCTCTCTTCCAAATTTGTTTCTTTCCAGTACCTTTCACCAGCCTTATATTGATAACTAACCATTTTGTCTAGCGTTTAAAGAAACATGGATCGTTAGAAAAAGACTCAGAAGTCAAAGTAAAATAAGTATCAACTACTACTCGTCAGATCAAATCGCCATACTCCCACTCCATCCAGTTCTCTTTTCTAACCCAAACACAAGCAATATATTTCAGGTGGATTGGCTGTGTTCCTGCATTTTATAAAATGACAGTGATGACAGTGACGGGATATCTTAGGTACCCAAAGATGCTGCAGGTCAACTTCTTCTCAGTTGTTTTTCTGACAGTGGTGATGGATTTGAACGCACTCACCTATACTATCACTCGATGCTCCCATGCAGGGAGCTCTGGCAATCATTTGTGAAATGGCTTATTAAGGTTCTGGGTACTCTGAAGAACCATGTGAAATTGGACAGTGAACCAAGGATCTTGGGCTCAATAGCAACAGATAATGAAGCTAATAGTTGCCTCAATTCTGCAGTTGCAGCATATGAAGGAATTATGTTTTCCAGAGTTCCAAAGAGTGATGATAAATATTTAGAAAGTATTTAATTGATATACAAAAGACATGCATGACTTGTGACTTAAGGAGGAATTCCCAGCTCCTCAGCATGATGTACAAGGCCCTTCATGAACAGGTGTCTGTCCATCTCAGTTCTTGCCTCAAGTTTTATATTCTGACAACACAAAACTCTTGTGATTCCCCAAACTCATCATGCTGTTTCTTACCTCTTTGTTCCCTGGCCTGGAATGCCCTTCTCCCTTCCTCTACCTAGGTAACTTCCATGTATGTTAGCGACTCGGCTTGGGTTTTGTCCTTCCAAGAAGCTTTCAATCACCTCCTCCAACACACACACATCCACACTTCTAGAGGGACTAAGTGTCCCCACACCTGCTGCCACAACATCTTGAGCATACCTCTGCAATGGCACTTATCACATTATTGAAATGGCCTATCTATATGCCTCCCTGCCCCACTAGAGACTAAAGTCTTCTTAGGAAGGCATCTGATGAAGCTCATCCTAAGCACCTACATGTTTGCTAAGTGAATTGCTGAAATTTGTAGGATTCCCAGGAATGTCCAAAGTCTACCTCTTTTACTAAGTTATTCTACGTGTTTGGCAGAATCCAAGGACTGGCAGACACAGAAGACTGGACCTGACACCTGGCACCACAGCCAAGCAATAGCAATGACAGACCTAGACTTTGGTCTCCTATCCAATATAAGCATCTCTTTCACAATATCTTGTTTTACTTCCCTTAACTTCCCTATTATGATACAGTCATATAAATATGCTTAACATAAGTAATGTTTTAAAATTTACTACTACTATATAGCAATAGAGTTAGTTAAATAAAACCTGGAATTACCCAGGAATACTCTGCAGCCATTAAAAAGAGGATAATCTAAAAATACTGATATGAAAGCAGGCTAAGATATTTTAAATGAAAAAGTAAGTTTCAAAACAGCATGTATAATTCTTTCAATGTTTTTTTCCACACTGCTAAGCAATTTTCCAACACCGGCTGGGTGTCCTACAATTCAATTCAGTTCTGCGACTATCTACCTGAAACTAGTGTCAGATCCCACAGGTTAAGGGCTCAGTCCCCCAAGACTGCTCACACTTTAGATGTTAATCACAAGTCTGGGTTGTCACCTGTGCTTCTGACCAACTGGCTATAAATGGGAGGTTCCCACAACCCCATCTTCCAATTTGATTAATTGGCTGCGAGGCTCACAGAAGTCAAGAAACCAGTTTACTCACCAGATTACCACTTTATTATAAAAGTATATAACTCAGGAAGAGCCAGACAGAAGAGACGTATAGGGCAAGGTGTGGGGAAAGGGCGTGCAGCTTCCACGCTCTTTCCAGGCACACCACTCTCTCAGCATCTCCACGCGTTCACCGTCCTGGAAGCTCTTCGAACCCATCCTCTTGGGGTTTTATGGAGGCTCCATTACATATGTATGACTGATTACATCACTGGCTATTGGTGATGGAATTCAATCTCCACCCCCCACCCCCACCTCCCAGAGGTCTGAGAGTCTGATCGAAAGTTCCAACCCTCTAATCACTGGTTAGTTCTCCTGACAACAAGCCCCGTCCTTAGGTTGGCTAGGGGCTTTCCAAAAGTCACCTAATTAACAAAACAAAAGACACCTTTTAGAGCTCTCATCACTTAGGAAATTCCAAGAGTTTTAAGAGCTGTGTGCCAGGAACTGGGACAAAGACCAAATATGTATTTCTTACTATAAATCACAATATCACATTCCTATTGTGTAAATATGTACACACTCACATACCTTTATACTGATAGGTATAAAAAATACTATTTTTTCTGAAAGAAATCACAAAAAAACTCCTAACGATGGTTATATTTGTTGAAAGGGATTGGGTAAGGGGTTGTTTTTATTTTTCATTTTGTTCTGTCTGTCCTGTTTGGCTTTTTGTTTTTAACATGTTATTTTTCTATATTTCAACAAGGATTATTTGGGCAAGGAGATGTTGAGCCATTTATTGTTTTCGTTTTTAATCTCTTTGTGTTAAAAATGTAATAAATGTTTTATTTTAAAATAAAATTAAGATTTCAATCTCTACTTTGCACATTAGGGATATCTTTTACCGGTTGCTTAAGCTGGATGGTGAGCACCCTCTGGAGCACACATCATTGTGCTGGGGGTATAAGAAGCCACAGGATGAACAGAGGGCATCTTCTAGGAGTATCTGTAGCATGAGAAAATTTGATTTTGAAAATAAACCAAAAATCTACTATTATTTTCGTATTAAAAAAAACATGGCTATCGAAATACAAACTTTATGTACTGAGATCAAACACGAGCCACCAAAGACAATTTGTTCTGAAGGTAAGACCCTTCAGATGATACAACTAGGATCTTAGGATATGAGTTTCCTCTCCTCTGCCTTCTAGAAGCCATACCTGAGACAGTCCACTGATTTTTTAAATATAGCATTTCATTTGTTATTCCCTTTTGTTAGAAACAATTTAATTACCTGTCTCCCCTCTAGAATGCTACATTACAACAAAAATTATGTCTAATTTGTACAAGATTGTATCCTCAGTGCCTAGAACAGCACCCGGCTTGTAGTAGACCCTCAACAAATATTATTGAATCAAAGAATGAATGAATGAATACTTCTTGTACTAACTGAATGTCCTGTACAGTAATGTTTTCATTATTAACTCATGAATCCCATCTGCAAAGTCTATACCTTGGTGTAATCACATTTGATGGATAATTAGATCAATGCTAATGGAAAAAAGTTTATATTGAGGTGGTTTTTTAATACTGAGTAGATTGGCTTCCTTTATATTACACATTTTTAGATAATATATTGCTTTCAGTGTCAACCCAATTTTACCCAATACATAGTATTTTACTAATGTTTCATTATATGTTGTACAGCACATCTTTATTAAGTTATTTTGGAAAATCGAGTAAGTTCAATAACACATTAATTTCTTCATAACCTACTTGGAATTATTTGAAATAAAAAGGTAAACTAAAAAACACTGGAAACAATGGGGACAAAGAGTTCTCAAATCACAAAAGCAACCTCTTCCATTGCTGAATGCCTTTAAATGTTATGGAGTTCTACCTTACAGTAAGCCCGAAACCTTCATCTTCCATAACTGCCATGCAATGACTATGTTCCACACTCTGGAGTTAGATAAATTTGTAGTCCTTTTTTAAACAACTGTACTTCAAATATATGAACACTGCTGGGTCCTACCCAAGTCTTTTCTGATAATACCATATCTAAAATTTTCATAATGCTGGTCCAATACTCCTTTTTTTCCTTCCTTCATCAGTCCACTAAATCAAAAAACGAAATCCATTATTTACATTACGTGTGAATGATCTTTTGCAAATTAGTTTATGAAAATTCCAGCTTTCGCTGTTGCATACCCCGCTTCCCCAATCAACGTATACAGAAATGTTTACTAAAATGTTAAAATGGGATATTTATGGTTGTGTCAGATTTCAAATAATGCTCCAAGTTAAAGAGAATGTGTGGCAAGTACTCCACTATTCTAAAGTAAGATACCAGATATATTCAAGCAAATACTTATAAAAAGATATGAGAACTAGACCAGGGACCATTTCACATACAGGCCATATAAGAAAAGACTAGAAATTCTAGAGGAGGTTGATAAAAGGAAATTTCCAGGAGTAGTGGGTCTTTTGACTTTTCCCTCCTCACCTACGGGAGAAAGCTGACGTGCCCACCACACCTCCCAAGTTGGGAAAGGGGCAATATATACAAAACCAACAGCAGGGATAAGAGAAATTGCAAGGAAGCTAAAGAGTAGCATTGCTGTCCTGTGTGGGATGTTTACTGAGGGAGAAAGAACTCGCTAGGCTGTCAGGGGAGCAGAGTGCACTTTGTGAGAGTTCTTGGAAAATCCCTAGAATTGGGGTAGGGGGACAGTGAGGGTGTGTAATGAACCAGAGACAGGTTTTGCTTCCTGACTAAAAACAGCAAAGGTGAGGACGCCGCTTAGAACAGACCATAGTGGTAGGGCAAGGAGAGAGCGTAAGCAATTGGGCAAAGTATACTTCAGTTCTGTGATGGGGCAAGGTTCTGTCAAGTCCATGTGGGCCAAGTAGATGCCTCAGAGGACAGGCATCACACTTGATTCATTTCGAGCAACCTAAAACAGCAGCCTTCCAGGGTGAAGAGAGTCTAGCAATAGGAGGCTGAAGGGACATGTTTAGGGGCAAGGGCTGGAGGTGTACTCTGAAGACTCCCTCCTCTAACCTGTCCAGCAAAAAGAGATAGCATGTGGATTCCTGCTATGACAGAGGGCACTGAGGGCCAGATTACAACAGCACCAATCAGACAAGACTCTGTCCTACTCCCTCTAACGTACTTGTCCTATTCTTACCCGGACTCTAAAGAGGCCAGAAGTAGGAGGGGGAGAAGGTAAAAAAATAGTGCAACAGACCAAGCCCTCTTCCCCACTGGTCCTGCCGCCTATCCCATTTTTATATTTTTATCATATGTGTATATGTTCATTTTTAAAAAATTATAATTTTCTGTGTTTTATAAAGACAGGTTAGGCCTAGATTGGGAAAGAAGGGAGTTTGGACGGCCGGCCCCATGGCTTGGCGGTTAAGTGCGCGCGCTGTGCTGCCGGCGGCCCGGGTTCGGATCCCGGGTGCGCACCGACGCACCGCTCCTCTGGCCATGCTGAGGCCGCATCCCACATACGGCAACTAGAAGGATGTGCAACTATGACAGACAACTATCTGCTGGGGCTTTGGGGGAAAAATAAATAAATAAAATCTTTAAAAAAAAAAAAGAAGGGAGTTTGGAGTTTTAAGCTAGACTGTCCTGGATTATTTAATACCAAAAATTATTATTTAACACATAATTACTAAATATATGACTATTTTTGTAACTAAAAGTAACCAGAAAACCATGAGATCTGCCAGAGATGCTGTCAAAGGAGAGGGTAGGGGTGGGGAATAGAGTATGTGAGACAGCATTTCATGTATATGATCCTCAAATTCACAACACTCAATAAAGAGATTATAACAGCATAACATTTTAAATGTATAGTTGAGCTAAAAGAAAATAAAAAACCCCAGGTACTAGACATATAGAAGTCAGCCAAAGAAAGAGCAGTAAAGCATGAGAGTTGATGCTGCACTCTCCGGGACAATACAGACTTGTGCCCATGAAGCCATAAGAAGCACAGGCTTTGGCCTGTGAAGGGTGAGAACCGAAGTGAGACATGTGCAGCGGGCAGAGCAGAACGCTGGAAGGACCGCCCCACCATACACGAGCAACTAGAAAACTCTACCTACAAAGTCAAGAAAGGAACAGGAAGGCCTGCATCAAGGGTGGGCACGGGACTGAATTTACACTACACACATGATTCGAGAGTCCCAAACTAACGATTAGTTCAAAGAAAAGAAAAGACACAACGGATCAAAGACCAGTGGAATTCTGAGGCCTGGAAAGAAACAAATGCAAAATTTCTCTTTGGGGTTACTTCAATAATCCAGAACAAAGGGGATTCCCAGATAAAACAACCCCCACTGAAGAGGATTTTACAATTAAAAAATTACAGACAATGTGAGAAAGCTGTATATGACAACAGCACCATTATAAAGCAGTTAGGAAAGGAGGAGAAACTGAGTTTTCCACAATATACTAAAAAAGAAAATACTAGATAAATTAAAGACATAGAATTGGAAAGCAAAACTTTAAAACATAGAATAAAATACGAAACTATGTTCAGAAAAGGAAACAATTTTTTAAATAAGACACAAAAAGTACACATGAAAAAGGAAAAGCTAGGGTTGCCATGCAACAAAGGTCTGGCCAATGAGATATAAACTGACATCTGCTTGATGATGTGGGGTCAGGGAGGTTAGCTTGGCACTGCTCTTCTTTGCTTCTTCCTGCCCAGAGCAGGGAAAGCTATCTTGTGACCAGAAGAGAAAGGCCAATAGCAATGGAGAGACAGCCACTCTAATATCATTGAGCCACAGAACAAACACCAGCAACCCCTACCTCCAGGCATCTTGGTATATGAGAAAAATAAGTCCCCGTTTAAGCCACTTTTAGTCTGATTTTCTATTACTGGAAGCCTAACTGATACAATCATGTCCCTAAACAAGGGAGAAAATAGTAAAGGACAAATCAGGCAGGTTAGATAAATCGCTCTAAGATATAAAATTTGAGAGGTATATTAAGTTTTATTTAGCACTTATCTCTTGTTTCCATTGCAAACGGCATAACACATTAAAAAAGAAAGAAAAGAAAACTGACCATTGGTGACGATTGTTGGAGATCAAAACTGCCTTGTCTCACCTTGGAAAAGTTCCCTAGCTACGTGAATTTATGTCGCTCCAGCCTCTGATTCACAAGAACTGGCCTTAATATTTATTTCCTTTCTAAGCCTAGGTTCATTTAGAAAAAACATAAAGACATCAAAGATTGATTTCCAATCCTTGGTCTTCAATTAAATATGGAAACACAAAATATTTTCTTTTTACTGTAAGATATTTTGCAAAAGGTTATATAGAAATGCAAAAATAAGACTTTTTTTTAAAGTTTATTCTGTTTTAAAAGCCAATTATAATTGGCTGTCTGATAAGCACATTAGTTGCTAGGACATTTTAATATTGCCTACTTAATTACCACTATTTTTACTGTGTAAATCTCATAACAAGTAAAATTCGAGTTACATATTTCTATATTACATTTAAATATTATTGAACCATACCACAAAAAGTAAATACATGGGATAGCAAATAAAATGTGAATTTATACACCATGCTCAACATTAAAGGAGCACTCTTCATTTGATTCCATTATTTATGTAACTGGATTTTTTAAGCAGCAATGGCTGAAAAGTAGAATATTATTTTAAAATCATTGCTGAATATTTCTTCTCAACAAATAAATCTAAATGAAGACCATAGTACTACTACAGGCATTCACCAATTTAAAGAAAGATTGTTTTTAGAACATGTACCATCAAAATTCACCATCTTAATGACCACTTTAATTCTTTGTTTCAAAACCATTACAGGAATGAACAAAAGTTCATATATATGCAGGTTACCAGTAAATGACACTTAGATGCTTTTCTGCAAGTAAGCCACATTTCTTGCCTATTTCTACAGGTCCATTTCTTGATACTAATGGAAAAAATTATTTAATATCCTTAATCTTGAAGTGAATGGGGGTAGCTATTCTTATTTGAAACTATTCATCTCAATTCAGGCAAGGAAAAAATATATTTAAGTTACTGTTTCTGGGTGCTAAATTGAATCAGGTGTCCTCTCCTCTTAAGAAAATTAAGTTGCTTTTGTGCAAGAGTGTTTTAATGAAAACACAGCCCACCGACAGTGATAAATGGGAATGACACCAGAGAGAGCATGTAAGCAGGACAATATGTGCACGTTACAGTCTTACAGCCAATTTTTCACTGACTATTCTGAATGACTTCGCTGTTTCTTAAGGGGCCTATTAATCTCAAATTTAGTTATTACACAACGTTTATTTGAACATATATTCTGCGGATGATGACAGTTAATAAAGGAAATCTTTCACAAGCTGTATTTTTACATATTGTTCCAGCTACAGCTCCCAGTCATTTGATGGTATTGATGGAATAACCTACATTGTGCTGAGACTTAAAAAAAAAGGGCACATATATTCAGATTCCTTTCTAAGCACATGGGGACTCTTAAATAACCGTTAAAATGAATACAAAAAAATCCTGCTATGAAATGGCAAAAGTAAAAGGACATCTTAACAGTTCAACAAAATTTTTTAATGTGAAAATTGACTCTTCTAAGACAAACCAGACACCTTTTAACACTTTTAAAGTTTTGCTGCATAATATGCAATAGTTTTTGCATACCAATCTATAATCTTCACAACATGCATGGAGTAGGGGAGGGAAGACAAAATCAATTTTCTTGAAGTACAAAAAGAATCAAGTAACATAGCTGCTTTGATTTTCTCCTTGGTATGCTTTTTTGATAAAATACCATGTATTTAAAATAGTGGGGATCCTGTATTTCTTATTTCTGGTGGCACACTTAAAGGCTGACAAGAATTACTTCAACATTTTCCTAAAAACATATTTATCAGCTCAAATAACTTCATCAATTCAGATTGTGGTTCTTGTTCCAGAAGAAACTTGTTACTTTAAGTATAACTGGTTCATAACCACAAAACCTATTAGCAGGAAATATTTACACTAGTTTAAGATTTTTAAATCTGCCTCACAATCGAGATGAATACAGACTTAATCAAACACTTTCAATTTCATCCTCCTGAAATCTCAGTCTTCAAAGGTGTTCAATTTCAATGACATCAGAATTTTCAAGTGGGAAAGGCCCTTGGATACTATGATAATCCCTTTATAAATGAAGAAACAGAACTCTAGAGAGATGAAGGATCTATCCCAAGGTCATATTGGCTAGCGGCAAAGCCAGAATAGAACTCTTCTCCAGACATTCCTTGTACCTTCTCTATTATATCCACGCTGCCTATTGCACGTATTATTTTAAACAGATATTTGTAGACATATAATACAAAAAGAGCATATACCAAAATACTAATAGTGGTTATTTTGTGGTAATGGGATTATGGATATTTTTTTCCTTTGTACTTTTCTCTGATTTTCAAGATTTTTGTACCGGTTATGCATTTATTAGGAAAAAAGCATATAATAAGTGTTATATGTTAGTACAACTAACATTTAGAGGTTCTCTCTTTAATCTTTAGGCAAACCTTGAACAATGCTGTGCGCATATTAGGTGCTCAATCAATGTCGGACTAGAAATTGAATGAAACTGAAGATAACACCAAGAAGAAACTACCTAAATAGTCTTGTTATATTAATGCTGAATACTCAGAGGAACAAACTGTAACTCAGAATATCAACTGTTAAACTGAAAATACATATTTATTTATTAATAGCTTATTAAGCACTTGTAAATATCTAAGATGAAGCTGAATAAAACTTACTTAAAATATTACATGCTGCTTGACATTACATCTTTTTTTAAATGCCAACTTCTCAATATTCCTGAAGTTTAATTGTTCTTAATCTTTTGGGTTTCCTATGCTCTGACAAAAAGGAATAAAATAAATACTCCTTTAATTATTCATTCATTTAACACAAATTTATTAAGCAATTTATTAAGCTAAGCAGTGAGAATACAAAAATAAACACCATAGAGTACCTGCTCACAGTATAGGGCTAGAAGCCAGACATCATAACCGCTGTAATACAAGATCAGTGGGATCAAAGAGTTATGGCAGCACAGAAATTAACTACTAAAATTTCCTTTAAAGTGATCTTTTTCCATACTTCCTAGTGATATACAACAAGCACTTCTCTGATCAATTAATGGAAGCTCTATTTAATGTCAACAGATGAACTAAGCCCTCAGCACACCAACAGAGAAATTGGCCAAGAATTCCCCTAACACTTTGTTTAGAAGGGCATCCATAAAATGTAAGTGACAACCTATGTCAAGCCATCTAATGTTTCTTACAAATTTTAGACTCTAGCTACCTAACTCTGTTATTTCTGCTCTTTTCCAACCATTAGGTCCGGGAATCTCTGAACTTCTTAAGAGGGCAATGGATCAATCCCTCAGTAATAACTCTCTCATCAGCTTTTCATTAGCAATAAAATAGCTTTCCTACCATCTTCTCGGAAAAAATTTACCATAGATTCACAGAACTGCAACGGACTTCTGCAGATCATCTAATCAAGGCACCTTTCCTCAAAAAGGACCACACTGAAATCACTAACAAATGGAACCTACCTATCCTATTCTTCATGTCTTCAGGATCGGAGACTGCACAATCTCTTTTAGAATCCTAGATTTAAAATCTAGAATTTAAATCATATTTTTCACTAGCAAGTCCTTTCCTTTTCTGAATTAACTTTTCATCTGAGATCATCTTTTTATGTTAGATCCCTTGAGAAGATTAAAAAAGAGCTGTGTTATTGCTATTACAAGTAGTATGCTGGTAAATGTTTAACAACTGGCTCTCAGAATGAGGGAAAGAACCCCAGTTTGTAATGTTTGCTGATTTTTGTGCTGTAAATACTCCCACCGTGGCCAATTTTAAGCTGCAAACGTAAACACAAAGATGGGAAATGATGGCATAATTCCAAAGGTATAAAAAATTAGAAAAAGAAGGGCAAATTGAACACAAAATAAGCATAGAAACTAATGAAACTAATGAAATCAAAAACAGAAAGACAATAGAGATCAATGAAATCAAAAGCTGATTCTTTGGAGAAAGAAGGACTAAGCTGCAGGTATCACACTCCCTGATTTCAAACTATACTACAAAGCTAAATCATCAAAACAGTGTGGTACTGGCACAGCAACAGACACATAGATCAGGAGAATAGAAAGAGCGCCCAGAAATAAACCCACACATACATGGTCAATTAATCTATGACAAAGGAGGCAAGACTATAAATGGGGAAAAGATAGTCTCTTCAATAAATGGTGCTGGGAAAACTGGACAGCTACACACAAAAGAATGAAACTGGACCACTGTCTTACACATATATACAAAAATAAATTCAAAATGGATTAAAGACTTGAATATAAGACCTGAAACCATAAAACTCCTAGAAGAAACATAGGCAGCCAGCTCTTTGACATCGTTCTTAGTGATATTTTTTTGGACCAGTCTCCTCAGGCAAGGGCAACACAATCCCAAAACAAATGGGATTACATCAAACTAAAAAGCTTTTGCACAGTGAAAGAATCCACCAACAAAACAAAAAGGCAACCTACTGAATGGGAGAAGATATTTGCAAATCATACACCCAATAAGGGGTTAATATCCAAAATACACAAAAAAATGTATACAATTTAATATCAAAAAAACAAACAACCTGATTAAAAAAATGGGCAGAACACTGGAATGGAAATTTTTCCAGATGGCCAACGGGCACATGAAAAGATGCTCAACATCACTAATTATCAGGGAAATGTAAATCAAAACCACAATGAGATACCACCTCACACCTGTCAGAATGGCTATTATCAAGGCTATTATCAAAAAGAAAAAAAATAACAAGTGTTGGTGAGGTTGCGGAGAAAAGGGAACCCTTGTGCACTCTTGGTGGGAATGTAAATTGGTGCAGCCACTACGGAAAACAGTATGGACGTTCCTCAATAAATTAAAAATAGAACTACCATTGTTGCCGTTGGTGCCGTCGTATAGATTCTGACTCCTCGCGACCCTGTGTACAGCAGAGCAGGACCTTGCTTGGTCTTTTTGTGCCATCCTCTCACCTTCTAGCACTATATCAGACAATGCTCTGCAGCTATTCACAGGGTTTTCATGGCCAATTTTTCAGAAGTGAGTGGCCAGGTCCTTCTTCCTAGTCTGTCTTAGTCTGGAAGCTTTGCTGAAACCTGCCCACCACGGGTGACCCTGCTGGTATTTGAAATACCAGTGGCATAGCTTTCAGCATCACAACAGCACACAGCCGCCACAGTATGACAACTGACAGATAGGTGGTGTGGTTCCCTGACCAGGAAACGAACCCAGGCCACGGCGGTAACAGCACTGACGCCTAACCACTAGACCACCAGGGCTGGCTAGAACTACCATAAGATCCAGCAATTCCACTTCTGGGTATTTCCCCAAGAAAACAAAAACACTAATTCAAAGGGATATATGCACCCCTATGTTCATTGCAGCATTATTTACAATAGCCAGATATGAAAGCAACCTAAGTGTTCATTGATTGAAGAATGGATAAAGAAAATGTGATATATATATATACACAACGGAATATTACTCAACCATAAAAAAGAACAAAATCTTGCCATTTTTGACAACATAGAGGAACCTAGAGGGTATTATGCTAAGTGAAATAAGTCAGATGGAGAAAGACAAATACCATATGATTTCACTTTTGTGAAATCTAAAAAACAAAACAAACAAAACAAAACTGAAACAGACTCATAGATATAGAAAACAAATTGATGGTTACCAGAGTTGGGGGGAGGCAGTGGGGGGACTGGTGAAGGTGATTAAGAAGTACAAACTTCCAGTTATAAAATTAATAACTCATGGGAATATGTTCAGTATAGGGAATATAGTCAATAATATTGTAATCACTTTGTATGGTGACAGATGGTAAGTAGCCTTATTGTGGTGATCATTTTGTAATTTATATAAATATTAATCACTATGATATACACCTGAAACTAACAGGATATTGTATGTCAATTAAACTTTAATTTAAAAAAAACCTGGTTCTTTGGGGAAAAAAATCAGTCAAACCAAAATACTTTTAGAACAAGGATTGGCAAACTTTTTCTGTAAAGGGTCACTATTCCATTTCAACTCAACGGATCTAACACCAACTGACTATATATACTGCAATACAATTCTGACACTAACCACCTGGAGTTAGTGCAGAGCCCACAAGTTAAAGGCTCAGTCCTCTACAAGACTGCCCTCACTTCAGAAGGCAGCTGCACTTCAGGAGTCCCCAGACCATCAGCACTTCTGACCAACTGGCTACAAATGTGGGGGTTCCCATGACCCCCTCTGGTTCAATAATTCAATAGAACAACTCACTGAACTCACTGAAAGTGCTATACATACAATTACAGTTTTCTTATAAGGGGTACACATAGAGTGAGGTCTGGGAGCTTCCATGCCCTGTCCCCATGGAGTCAGAGTGTATCACTCTCCCAGAACATCAATGTGTTCACCAACCAGAAGTGTCCCTGAGCTTCAGTGTCCAGAGTTTTTAATTGGAGTTTCATTATGTAGGCATAACTGATTAAATCACTGACTATGTGATTGAACTCAACCTCTAGACCCCTCTCCTTCCCTGGAGGTTGACTGGCTAAAAGTTCCAACCCTCTAATAACATGCTTGGTCTTTCTGGTGACCAGCTACCTTCCTGAAGTTATCTATGGGCCCATCATGAGTCAACTCATTAGCATAACAAAGACACTCATCACTCAAGAAATTCCGAAGGTTTTTGAAGCTCTGTGCCAACAACCTGGGACAGAGACTAGATATATATATTTTTTATATCACAGCAACTTAATAAATGTTTTAGGCTTTGTAGCCATTTTGGTCACAAATTCTTAACTTTGCTGTTGTAGCACAAAAGCAGCCATAGATAATTATAAGCCAATGAGTGTGATTGTGTTCCAATAAAACTTTATCTATGGATACTAAAATTTGATTTTCATTTATTTTTTATGTGTCATAAAATTCTTTTCTTCTTTTGATTTTTTTCTAACCACTAGAAAAATGTACAAACCATTCTTAACTCACTTACTATACAAAAATATGCAGCAAGCCTGATGTAGCCTGCAAGCCACTGTCTGCCCATCTCTGCTCTGAGAAAAAGAGAAGATAGAAATGACCAATATCAGGAATGAAAGAGGTGACATCCTGAGATCCTTCAGATATTTAAAGGATGAGTATTATGAACAACATTATGCCCCCAAATTTGACAACTTAGATGAAATGGACAAATTCCTTGAAAGACACAAACTACCAAAGCTCTCTCAAGAAGAAATAGATGACCTAAATAGCCCATTATATATTAAAGACATTGAATGTGTGGTTTAAAACTTTCCCACAAAGAAATATCCAGGACCAGATGGCTTCACTGGTGAATTCTACCAAACATTTAAAGAAGAAATAATATTAACTATGTGAAAACTCACCCAGAGAAGACAAGAGAGGGGAAAATTTACCAAATTATTTTATAAAATCAGCTTTAGTCTGATAGCAAAACCAAATGAAAACATCATAAGAAAACTAAAGAACAATAATCCTCATGTACAGAGACAGACACAAAACTCCTTACAAAATGTGAGCTACTGAACCCAATAATATACAAAAACGATAATACATCACGACCAAGTAGGGTTTATTCTAGGAATGCAAAGTTGGTTTAACACTTGAAAATTGATCAAAGCAATTCACCTTATCAATAGATTAAAAAAGAAAAAAAATATTATCATTTCAATAGATGGAAAAAAAGTATTTGACAAAATTCCACATGTATTCATGATAAAAACTCTCAGAAAACTAGAATTGTTAAGAATTTCCTCCATCTGATAAAGAACATCTTTATGAAAAACTGAACAGATAACATCATACTTAGTGGGAAAGGACTGAATGATTTCCCCCTAAAATCAGGAACAAGGTAAGGATGTCTACATTTGCTGCTACTTCTAACCAACATTGGCCTGAAAGTTCTAGCCATGCAATAATGCAAGAAAAATAAATAAAAGGCATATAGATTGGAAAAGAAGAAATAAACCTGTTTATTCACAAATTATGTGACCTTAAAAATTTCCCATCTCCCCCTAAAAAAACTATAAGAAATAACAAGTGAGTTTAGCAAGACTGAAGAACACAAAGTCTATACATAAAAATCAATCTATTTCTATGTACTAGCAAGGAATAATTTTAAATTGAAATTAATAAAAATACCACTTACAATAGCACATAAAAAATATGAAATATTTGAGAGAAAATTTTAAAGTTGTAAATAAACAGACATATATGTATTGGAATCCTACATTAAGACGTCAAATCTTCCCAGAATGATCTATAGATTTAATGTAATATCAGTCAAAATCCCTGCAGGACTTTTAGTAGAAAATGATAAGATGACTAAATTTATTTGGAAATCTTTTTCTTGGAAAAAAAAAGAACAAACTTGGAAAACTCATACTATTGATTTCAACATTTCAAATAAAGCTACACTAATCAACACAGTGTGGTACAAGATTAAGGACAGATACATAGATCAATGGAACAGAATAGAAAGTCCAGAAATAGATCTTTACAGATATGGTAAATTGAGTTTTGACAAGGGTGCTACAGTAATTCAATGGGGAAAGAATAATCTTTTCAATAAGTGGTAACTGACATCTATATGCAAACAAAACAAAACAAAGCAAACTTTGACCCTTACCTCACACAAAACATATATACACCTATATAATCGTATATACACATATACAAACATTATATAAAACATAAGTTGGAATAGATCATAGACCTAAATTTAAGAGCAAAATCTATAAAACTTCTAGAATAGAAAATAGAGAAAATCTGTGTGACTTTAGGTTAGAACAACATTATTTCAGATAAGATACAAAAATCATAACTCTAAAATTAAAAAAATGATAACTTGGACTTCATCACAATTTAAAACCTCTTTCTTTCAAAGATATTGTTAAGAAAATGAAAAAGCAAGCCACAGATTGGAAGAATATATTTGCAAAACACATATCTGATAAAGGACTGTATGCAGGATATATTTAAAAAATTCTTACAACTAAATAATAAGAAAATAATCTAACAAAAAAGTGGGCTAAAGATTTGAACAGACACTTGTGTGGATACTTAAAAACTCTATGGGGGGCCGGCCCGGTGGTGTAGTGGTTAAGTTTGCATGCTCTGCTTTGGCGGCCCAGGGTTCGCAGGTTTGGATCCCACGCACGGACATACATGCTGCTTATCAAGCCATGCTGTGGCAGGTGTCCCACATATAAAGTAGAGGAAGATGGGCACGGATGTTAGCCCAGGGCCAATCTTCCTCAGCAAAAAGAGGAGGATTGGCAACAGATGTTAGCTCAGGGCTAATCTTCCTCACAAGAAAAAAAAAAAAGACTCCATGGCCTTATCTGCCATTCAAAAAAGATACCCTTGTTTCATACTTATTTAAAGATGATAAAAATATCATGTCAAATAAATTTTCAGTTTAAAATCATCACAGAGGCATCTGTGAAATACTAGAAAAAGCACTGATAATGAAGTCAAAAGACTTGGTTTCAAAACACCTTGGTCATATACTCAGCTATGAAAAATCTTTAAATCTCAGTTTCTTCATTTTATTAAACAGGAATAACAACATCTACTTCCTAAAATGTTTGTGAGGATTAAATGAGATGGCAAATATAAAACCCCTGGGTATCCTACAACCATATAAAGTAAGGCCCAGAAGCCTTCCTTATACAAGGGTTCATTCTCCAAGTCCCTGAAGAACTTAGGTTGTACATGGAAACAAGAGACATCACAGCAGGAGAAGGTTCACTAATAAACTGTTCATTTCTAAAATGATCCCTAAGAAAACATTTTCCCTTCCCATGCTCACACCTCAACTACTTCACATTAATATCTATTTCTGTATCTCAGGTTTGTATGGTTTACTCTCATGATTGTACAGTATTTTAAACACCTGATAATACTTCACAAATAAAACACAAATAGGTTGCTAAATATAATTGCAAGTCCTACAGAAATGCAGGATTTCAAGTCAATGAAATCAGAACAAAGTCAATGACAGGTAATTAAAAAAAAAAGACAAGATATGTGCTTAAAAGGAGAGTAATCAGAATATTTTTTTAAATGAGAGCACCTGTGAAAACTGATGAATTCTTTTTGTAAATCTGTATCCTTATGACTGGGTTGCAAAATTAAACAGGAGGGGAAGATGCCACATTATATCATCATACAATTTTCTTGGGAAAATTACATTGATCCCCCACCCTCCAAAACAACACTTGATTCTTTCTTCTCTCACTCCAAGAATTAGTGAATAGTTATAATATAACTTGAATTTTGTTAAACGAATTATAAAATAAGCTTATTTTCATAATTTAGCTTCATTTTCTCAAAATAAAAACTAATTACATTTTTTATAATTACCACTAAATGCTAATTCACTTTTTAAAGTTCATTGACTTGAAGTGAGCTTTCTCCTGTATCATTTAGCATTGAATAATATGGAATCTTCTCTTTTTTTATTCTAGTTACCAAAATTTTTATAGAGGGCAGAATAGAGCAATTCTTTTTATTTCCTATAAAAGCATAGCTAAGATTTAAAAAAAAGATTCAATGCGTTACATTCAACAGAATGTAATTTAAATTGTCTACAAATAATAGAGTAATACAGGAAGAAATATTAGAGAACATCTTCCCAATTTCCTAATTTTACACATAAGTATTGGACAGAAGCCCAGTGTGGGAAGTGACTTGCTCAAGATCACACAGTTTCTGGCAGCAGCCGAGTCGGATTACAAGGAAGAGCTCCCAAACACTCTTCCTTCTCTAGATCATTAATCTCTATTTGACTCTAATGTACCATGTAGATAAGATATATGTGAATATCAGAAATACAAGGAATGGAAATTGTATAGACACACTAAAACGTAAAACACTAGTCAGCAAGCAGTGAAGCACTAAATCGACTTCAAATTTTTATTAAGGTTATCCTTCTGTTAGTGATTGAAGGTATATTAGCTTAGTGGGCCATGCAATAGCTGTAGCACCGCAACTAATGGACTGCCAAGAGATGATTTAATAAAGAGGCCCAGCTGAACAACAGTGTATAAGTAACTCTGACAACCTGAGGCTTTCTTCTGGTCAAACGTTTTGTATCTGTAAGTGACTTTCTCTAAAAAAATTACCTGAGAAGATACTCTCAGAAGGTTTCACTGTAATAACAGTAGCCCAAACATTCTTATATAAGTTCAGATTCTCCAAGATCTTAAGATGTGATTAAAAAAAAAGCTTAAAGGTCTTGTCCCCAGATCCTTCTAGAGGCACCATTTATAACATGGTTAGAGATCTAGTTAAACAACACCTTCAGCAACTACAATGTGTATTTCTTTTGGTTGAAGTAAAGTAAATAAATAGAGCAACTTTTTAAATGTTTCCCTCAAGATTCTACTCTAAAATATGAGCAATAGAAATGGAAGGGAGGGGAGATGAAATCAAAATATTTATTAAATACACATTTCTATAAAATATTACGTCGACGCCTCATCTTTACAACATGGACCGACTTGCACTGAGAAGAGAATACAACAGTAGAAAGTAGGGAGAAAACTATGAAATGAGCAAAGATTTTAAAAAATAATAACACATTTGATTGAGGAGAGTTCGGGGAAAAGGTGCCTTCACATCCTTCACAACCTTGCTGGAAGTGTAGCAGTAAACAGCAAAACCCTAAAAATGTCCATACACACCCCTTGACCCAGGAATTCCATTTTTAAAAATTTATCTAAGGAAATAACACAGATCCAAGAAAAGACTTAGCTAAAAGGATCTTCATCACAATGTTATTTTTTAGTAGCAAAAATTATCCAGGGCTGAAATAAATCATTGCACATCTGTACATGAGAATAGTAAGTAGTCTTTAAAAAGAATGTTTAGAACACTGTGGAGACATGTTCACCATATATTATTAAGTGGACAAATAGGATTACAAAACAGTATGTATTATATGATCGTGTTTTATTAAACATGTACAAATAAAAAGGTCTGGAAGATACATACATAAATATCAATATGGTTATTTGACCAGCGAGATTATGGTATTTATTTGCTTTGCTTACCTATATTTTCTAGATTATCCACTAGGAACACATACAGCTTTTGTAATAAGAAAAAAATAAGTTATTAAAAAAAATTTTAAGCAGTACAAGAACATAACATTTTATACAGTCATTCTGGAATATTGTATGTGACTAGGAGATGCCACAATACAGTATGCTAATTTAGGACAGGTAAGCCTTTCCTTCGATATGCCACTGGTCAAAAATTATGTTTACATGATAATGTGAACCTAACCCCAAAGAAAAAAAGTCACTTCATTGAGAATGCCAGTAATTTTATGTTATTAGAAAAAGAATCCATGACAGCCATTATCAATTTTGGGGAAAGTAAACTGCAAATAAAGGAAGACATTTATGTGGAATGATTTTAGGTTGTAAGCAAAATGGATGAGTTTAAAGCCACAGTTAGTATCTTAGATAAAAACAGAGTTTTTATTTCCTTTAAAACAGTTTATTGGGGCTAGCCCAGGGGCGTAGTGGTTAAGTTTGTGTGCTCTGCTTTGGCGGCCTGGGGTTCGAGGGTTTGGATCCTGGGCACGGACCTACACACCGCTCATCAAGCCATGCTGTGGTGGCGTCCCACAGACAAAGTAGAGGAAGACTGGCACAGATGTTAGCTCAGGGCCAATCTTCCTCACCAAAAAAAAAAAAAAAAACCCAAAAGAACAGAGTTTATTGTTTACTCATTTAAAAAATGTATTTCCTTAACTACTCCTTACAATGGCACAGATAAAGTTGAAGAACTCTGTTCCAGATGTAAAGTCAGATTAATGATTCTATTTTAAGGATGCTTGATTTCTTATGAAAAAAGGACAGAACTTCCCATCTGAATTTTCACATGAAATATTTCTACTAAGAGAACATTTTAAAAGACTTTGAAATTTGTTTTTTAAAAAATTATGTTTATAGAATTCAATAAAATATTAAGTAGCCAGTGGGTGTAACTAACACACACACACTCTAGAAGTGGTTTGCGCATCACATCCATAGTATGACTCATTCAAAACAGGTTTATGAAGTAAATATTTTCCTCTTCTAAACACAGGTAAATGTGTCTTATTTAACACACATTTGTTAAACAGAGATGACTTAAAAATAGGAATAATACCTTTGCATTTAAAACTGTGTTTAGATCACCTTAAAACGGATTAATTTAAAACATGTTCTTAGGAAAGTTTAAGAATAAAATGAGCCTTCAGGCACAATGTTATTCCAGCAGCGTTTTGAAAAACTGTTTTCAGATTCAACGTCAAATAATTAATTCAAACACTTCATTCTCCCAATCACTGAGAGATATGACTGCCTAATACGTTTTTAAGACCTTAAATCTCAAATTTTAGTATTCTTTAGAAATTAGAAAAAAATAAGCATTTGTTTCTCTTCCAACGCTACTCTTTATTTTCATTAATACAGTGAAGTTGTCATAGAAAAGCGCTGCTTAAATGTGAATTGTCTGTGCACAGAGTGCCTATTACATCTAATTATTCATAAAACACCCCCTTGGCCAGGATATCGTACAGAAGATTGAAGCATCAGATAACAGTTGGATTGAGAGACTTCTCCGTTGCCACCTCCTTCCCAACCATTCTCTGCAGTTCTTAAAGATCTCAGTTTTACTGAAGGCTTTACCAGATACCAAGTGAGTTAAATGTACTGAAAGACTCTTTAAGAATATAAATGAGAAGGTTACTCAAACCAGCCTTCCTTCTTTAACCACAATTAGCTTAAATTCAAGATCCAAATTGTCAACATAGTTTGAAGATTTTTCTATGTCCTTTAACCTGCTTCCTCCTCTTCATCTTTCTAATCTTACAGTTGAAAGGGGTTTACATTTTTTAGAAAAATATGGATGCTTTTTAAATGTATTCCCTTAACTACTCCTTACATCTACTTTCTAATCCCCAACACACTTAATTAAATTCAGCGTGAATTTAAATTGCAATTAACATCTTTTGAGGGATTACTTGTTCTAATCACAATTATGCAGTGAATATTTGAAACACATATATTTTGTTATATTATGTGAAATGCAAATTGCAGTACAAAAGAGATGTTTAACAAAAATGTATAGTACTGAAGACTTTATTATGGAACCTGAGGGACTAGAAATGAGATTAAAAAGAGTAAAAGCACTGATACAAATACAAAAACAAATTGCTTCACCACCAAAACCCCTGGAAATGGCCCCTCTTGACTCCCATTTAACCGAGCTTCATCACAGTTTCAAAACTGCCTTCCAAGAGGTTTCATTAACCAAACTGAATTTCATTTTTTCCCCTAGATCAGTAGCTTACAGAGTCTTAAATGAGAGATGATGCATAAAATTCTACAAGAGCAGGAGACAAAACCTGTTTTTCTGACCCAGGAATTTATAATAAAATAAGACTTAACTTTTATTTTACTTTTCCTTCAAAATAGCATTTGCACAAGAAAAAAAGCTAACATTTATTAAGCATCTTCCATATGCCAGATAATAAGTGTGATTTCACTTAATCCTCAAAACAACTCTATGAGGTAAGTATTATTCTATTTTGTAGATGTGAAAAATAAGGCTCAGAGAAGTTAAGTGGTTGAGAGAAAGAAGCGAAATGAACTCGTGGTGAAATCAGGACTCTTAAAGCCATGCTCTTGTAAAAAGACAGTATCATAAATGTGAGACCTTAAGAGAAAAGCTTAGGACAGAGTACCTATTTTCAATTTTCTATAACTATAATCCTCTCAAACAGGCCGCTGGGATTTCGGTGGTTCCACAAGACAGCTTCATCTCTGGGGGTAAGCTTGGATAGAAAGCTTCAAGAAGTTTCATTCTTGGGGCTCCCAGAGCTCTTTCTGCAAATCCAAGTGCTTGCTGAAAGCCAGGCTTACTTCACCATCTTCTTAATCAATGTTCTGCAGTCAGGACAGGCTTTATCATGCAGTAAAGATCTCATTTATTACTGTATGCCCAGTTTCCTTTTGGTAACTTTCCTCTTTCATCTCAAGGTCTGTTTGTACACTTATCAGATTGTTAGCTCCAAGGTTAAGTTTATCTTTAAGGAAGCTAATGCAAATTCAAGTTCTGCCTTTCGTTCCCTTCAAATGCCAGCTTCCTGTTCACTATTCACAAATCTTTTGCTGCCAAGCTTTACTAGCATGAGTAGGACTAGTTAGGCTAGCTCTTACTATTTCCTTTGAGATTGTCATTACGAGATAACCCCACGTTACTAAACTTCCAATCCAGTCAACCCTGAAAAGTAGGGTTAAAAAAAGCTTGGTAGCATGTGACATGATTATGCCTAATGTGACACAACCTCCTGCACAAGAATAGATATGGACACGTCCCAAAGATCGGAGGGAGGCAGTTGGGAGAAAATAGGTGTGTTTCAGCATGTAGTTATCACCTAAAACAGCCATAAGATATGCAGACACTAGAGGGCGCTAGATTCAGTTTACCTTGGTCTGAATTCAGCTCCACAGCTAGAGGACCTTGAATAACTTGAACCATTTCAAGCCTTTGTTTTCTCATCTCAAAAATGGGTGTAATATTAGTATCTACTTGTAAGCATTTTGTGAGAATTAAATGAGATAATTCATGTAAAGCATTAGCATAGTAAATACTGAATAAATATTAGCTATTATTAGCAATATCATCATCAATATTATCACATTAGTCATTAGAGACAAAGGCCAAGATTATCCACACCCTTGTATTCCCAATTACTATGGACAAGTGCAAAAGCAGGACAGTGAAGAAGGCTGACAGGAAAAAAATGGATTCATTTGAAATATGGTGTTGGAGGAGAGCTCTGCCGACACCCTGGACTGCCAGAAAGACGAACAAGTGGGTCCTAGAGCAAATTAAGCCTGAACTATCGCTGGAGGCAAAAATGATAAAACTGAAGCTGTTCTCCTTTGGGTACATTATGAGAAGGCAAGATTCTTTGGAAAAGACAACAATGCTGGGAAAAGCAGACGGCAGTAGGAAAAGAGGAAGACTAAATATGAGATGGATTTACTCCACAAAGGAAGCCATAGGCATGAATGTACAGGAGCTGAGTAGGGCTGTTGAGGACAGGACATTGTGGACATCACTTATAGGGTCTCCAGGAGTCAGAGCCAACTTGATGGCGCGTAACAACAACAAGGTGGTGAGAACCATTAATCAATGACTTGCCAAATTAGGATCCCAAGTGTAGAGAGAAAATTTCTGATAAATTTGGAAAAATAGAGAAAAATAAACATTTTAAGACAGGAAGAAGAAGGGAGGATGGATAGAGATATGAGGCAAGACTTTTAAAAAACGCAGTGTTTATTTTTTACAATATAATTCACTGTGATTTTAGAATCATATTCTGTTATGTAGAATTCTTTGCTAATATTTAGAGATTTGTGAGACCTAGGAAAATATTCAACTTTTTTTTTTTTATCATCTTTGGGAAAAAATCTAAAAGAAATCCTCAGGGGAAAACAAACGTTTGTGGAGGAATGGGTCCTAACAATTCTAATTAGGACTGGGGTTTAGAACAAAAGAATAATTTGGGATAATTCTTAAGTTTCTTGAAAAGCAAAGGATGAACGGGGAACACAACCAGAGGGATAGCATAGTCACCAGAGAGGCTAATGGCTTCTAGAAGGGCAGAAACCAATCTCTCTGGCAAAATCTCTACATCTTTCCTGTAAAGTGCATCTCTTAACTCAGTCATCACTTTTCCAGCTCTGGCCTTTCTTGTGCCTCTGATAAAATAACAACGTGGGGAGGGTAGAAAGAGGCGCAAATGGTTGGTGGGGGTAGGAAGGTGGTCAGAAGAGGAGGAAGTTACCATTGGTGTTAGAGAGGTTGGAAAGTTAACTCAGTTAGCAGCTTCACAAAGCTGCCAAAGAACACATGGATAAGGTCCCTTGAGAGCAGTATTAAGGAAAAGTAAGAGAAAACAAGGAACACTGGGATCCATCGACTTAAATCTGATTATCAACAAAATCAACCCAATTATTCAGTCAACAAGCATTTCATGAATTCCTACTGTGTATAAGGAACTGGAATTTTTTTCTTTTTAATATAAGATGTGACCCCTGTCCTCAAGAACATTTCACCCTATAAGGGAGTATAGGATGTGTCAAAACCAAAGCTACTTTAAAGAAAATCAGGCATTGGACAAACGTTTATTTATTTATTTATTTATTTATTTATTTATTTATTTATTTTTAATTTTTTGTTTATTGCAGTAACATTGGTTTATAACATTGTAAAAATTTCAGGTGTACATCATTATACTTCTATTTCTGCATAGATTACATCATGTTCACCACCAATACTAATTACAACCCATCACCACACACATGTACCAAATTATCCCTTTCACCCTCCTCCCTCCCTCCTTCCCCTCTGGTAACCACCAATCCAATCTCTGTCTCTATGTGTTTGTTTATTGTTGTTATTATCTACTACTTAATGAAGGAAATCATACGGTATTTGACCTTCTCCCTCTGCAAATCAAAACTACAATGAGATATCACCTCACACCCGTAAGAATGGCTATAATTAACAAGGAAACAACACGTGTTGGAGAGGATGTGGAGAGAAGGGAACTCTCATACACTGCTGGTGGAGTGCAAACTGGTGCAGCCACTATGGAAAACAGTATGGAGATTCCTCAAAAAATCAAGCATAGAACTACCATACGATCCAGCTATTCCACTGCTGGGTATTTATCCAAAGAACTTGAAAACACCAATTTGTAAAGGTACATGCACCCCTGTGTTCATTGCAGCGTTATTCACAATAGCCAAGACTTGGAAGCAACCTAAGTGCCCATCAAGGGACGAATGGATAAAGAAGATGTGGTATATATACACAATGGAATACTACTCAGCCATAAGAAACGATGAAATCCAGGCATTTGTGACAACATGGATGGACACTGAGGGTATAATGCAAACGTTTATTTAAACCAAATAGACCACATAGATTTTCTTCAAAGCAGACTTCATTATTTAATAATAAAGAGTTTATTATTTACTCTCTGATGGGCTTCTTTCCACGTATGATGGCTATGTTTGGGGCAGATGTATAACCATGTTCTGACAACCGGCAGTGTACGCATCCTGCCCTGTTGGTTGGTGGGAGAACAAGGATGTAAAAAAAGGTATAATCCTTTGACTATTTCTCTACCTATCTCATGGTCTTGTTGCTTCCTCTAATGTCCTTTCTTCAAAGTCTTAACAACTTAACTATTGTTCAAACTTAACACATTATTTAAAATGCCATTTTTAAGGAATGTGCTTGACTGGAGCTCCTCTTGAAATACTCCTAGGTATACGTCAGATTCTGAGATGAAGATGCACCCATTACATGTAGCTATAGATACACATACATATGTATATTCACATACCCACATATATAATCATGCATATATATCTATACATACACACATATCCACATACCCCCCTACACACACACACCATATATGTAAGTAACTAAATGCGTAATATGAAGACATGTTATAAGTGAATTTTGCTATAACTATGAAAAAGGATTGCATAGACACAAATGGTTCCTTCTCCCTTTATTCTATATATGCAAAGTAAAATGCACAATTACCTTTTCAGGAAGGAGTCTCTTTTCTAATATAGCACAAGGTATCTACCTCAAACTTTAACAAAGTTTTCACTGGACTATTAAAACGATTACTGGATCATTTGAAAATCATGTGGATTCTTTTTCACCAGATATATGGTAACCAACCTACTAGCCGATGGAGCCTATACTAGACCCAACTTTCTGCATTAGCTGACCTTGACATTCTCCCTGAAGTTCCTCCTTTTAAATCTGCAGAGCGTTACTAATGCAGGCTGGTCTGTTGGTATGGAACATGCATTGACACTATAACAATGACCATCATTTCTCAGTCCCTCAATGTGTGCCAGGCTCGGTGCACACATCTTTACATACATCATCTCATGTAATAGGTACAGTACTAACCAAGTAAAAAACACAAAAGATACATTTAAAATAGTTCTCAACCATATATTGCCATTTTAAATAAGTTTAAATAAACAAAAGTATTAGAAACAGTTACACAAAAAGGAATTTTGGAAATGTTCCCAAATTTAGGCAGACATTAACTTTCTAGAAGCTGGACCAAGTAGATTTTCTTTTCCATTCAATTTTCTCTTAGCATTTGAAGTATGGCTTATTATAAAACTAACTGTTTAAGAACATATTCTAGCATTAACCCTTTAAGTTAAATAACGTCTATGTGAATATTTTTGTCTCAAATTCTGGTTGAAACTAAGTCATTCCCATTTAGTGAGGTTTGGTCAAAAAATCTAGAGGAAAAGATAGAAACTCTTCAATCCATTGAAAGTATAAGCCATACATATTAAAATAATGGGCTAATAACTGAAAATTATAACTGTTATAACAATTAAGGATCATTATTATAGCAAGCATTTTTCAATACTGTATGTCAGGCTAAATGATTTATATTCATTATCCTCTCATTTAAAATTCATACCACACCCATTTTATAGCTGAGGTAGATGAGAGGTAAAGTAATTTATCTACAATTAGATAGCTAGTAATTAGTAGTGCCAGGATTTGTACAGGTCTATAGACACCAGAGCCCACATTCTTTTCACTATGTTATGGCATCAATATTAAAAACCTCAACTGAAAACAAAACGCTACTGCAGTTTGAACCACCACGCATACCAAACTCATAAACCCAAGAAAATATCCCTCTACCTCATCCAGCCATTTGCTCGCCTCCACCCACACCCACTCTCAAAAGATAGGTTTATGCACTTTTCTAAAGCTGCATTAAAGATAAAAAGAAATAAAAATGATGTCCACACAAAATATAAATCCTTCAGCATCTTCAAAAAACTTTCTTATAAAATATAGTGGAATAACTGAGGGTCGAGTATTAAAAAGTAATGAAGGTACAAAAAAATGCACTACTGTCAACACTCTACCTGCATCACCAACGTGTTAGAACATCTTGGCTGAAGACAAATCAACCTAAACGCCTGTTTTGGAAAACATTTTCAAGTACTGTATTTGCAGTATTAGGAAGGGAAGCAAGCCCAGAAATTAATTAAGAAAAGAGTGGTTTTACAGAGTGCCATGAGAGAAAGAACTTTCTAATAAACTTTCTCTCTATACTTGGAGTGAAATCTTCCTACAGATTTCCTTCCCTCATTTACATATCTGTGAAGGCCTATTCTTTTTTTTTTTCCTTCCAAGCCCCTTTGCCCTTTCAATCATGAAGCATATTACTCCACTGTCAGTGCAAAGCAGTTCCTAACGACAGGGAACCCAGCTGGGATAGGAAGAGGGCAGCAGGCTCATGCATTAACATAATAATCCAACTGTGTTCCCACAGGCCCTTAGGGCAGACAGCATATTAGGTAGGCCTCCTGTGCAGACCCTGGTGGAAGCTGCCTGATCACCTGCCTATCAACCTGTGGCAGCTACAGCCGGCTCAATAGCACCAGCTCCTGCCAAGCAGTGGTGCCCAATTACCTTACTACAAAAGACAGAAATCCATTTTTCTATGTCTGTTTAATGTACTCAATGCATTTTCTTATTTACAATTTGAATCCACAGTTCTGCGTCGTTTCCAGGGGATTGACTTATTGCCTTTTAACTTTTGAAAGTCTAGTTGTCTAAAGGCCACATCGCTGCAAGTAGGCAGGAATGAGACTGAAAACCAAATTTCAAATACAAAAGCCCCGTTTGGTAAAGCTAACTCTTTGGTTACCAGTTGTCTAAAGATTCTTTCATTGACACAGAGGACTAGAGGTGTGAGGAAGACCTGAATGGCAGCCATCACCATTTCCTCAAGCGGACAAAGGTGTGGGGCAATCCTACACCAATGTCTTCTTGAAATGTAGATTTTTAATTCTAATCCAAGCATATTCTAAGGTTCCCACAAAACAAAAGCCTTTGTGTACACTGATCCCCTCATGTGGAAAGTGTATGGATCACTACAATTGACTGAAGGAATAGAGAATCACAAAAGATACCTTAAGACAAAATTATTTTTTAAAATCTCAAATTATTATGGAAGACTCTTTAAAAAAAAACTGGCCCATTTGTATGTTTTTTTACTGATTGCATGTATGAAATGCATGTTTTATTTTAATGCTGCTCGGTTCCTGGAGTCTTTGATTTACTCTAAGTGTGGTTTTCTTTCCAAGCCACAATACCTATCAAATAAGGAAAAGCCAAAGGGGTATATTCCACTAAAAAGATATTATTTATATGTTACACAAGATCATCTTTAAAACACCATAAACATATGTCTGAAATTATAATTCACTTCAGTGAATTAAACACAGTAGTCTCATTCCTTAATGAAATTTCCTCCTTAGAAACATTGCGAAGAAGGTACATAATTTAACATTTAATTTAACATGGGAAAAAGTACTTTTAGAAGTATTCCAATTAACGCTATTTAAAAGAGCATGAGGCTACCAATTTGGCTAGGGAAACATTTTCTACTGATCAAGTATTTCTTTAAAAAAGGAGTTTCTAGAAATGTTATATTTTAGATTTTTTATGGCTATTTTAATAAAAAATGAATCCTCCAGTCAAACAAAAGTGCATTTATCTAACACTTCTATGAATTTTAAATGTTAGGGAACTAATACTATTATTTAAGCCAACCAACCTGATATGTTTTATACACATTCTAATAATTAAGTATCAAGGACCTATCTACACATGGCACTGATTTTCACTGTCAAGGTTACCTCCGTTACCTTAGCATTAATAGTTTGTGCGTTAACAGATGATGGTGACCATTCAGCAACTTGTCAGTCCTTTGGATTACTTCCATACATACCAGACAGGGTTTTATATAAGGTAAATGCCCTCATTATGAACAAATTTGTTGGTTCTTTACCAAACAACCTGGGGAAAATTCAAATAAAAGAGAAAAAAAAAAAAACCTAAAAAAATTTTTTTCTTCTTCTATGAGTAAATTCTGAGCTATTTAATGGTCTCTAAACAATACACTATAATATATGTTGATGGAAGTATAAATACAAAATACTAAACTCTATAATAAATATTAATGCTTATATATGTGTTAAGCAGTAAAATTATATACATCCCTTTCTTGATCTTTTGGGGATTCCAGAGGCTCTTTATTCTTCATAAATTCTTACATTTTGACAAGATATAATGCATCTTCCAAGTCATTAAGTACAGAAACTTGATTTTTGATTAAAAAACAATAAACAGCAGCCATGTTGTGACAGGATAAATGGTGACCTAGACTTTACCACTTTAATTCCTTCGAGGGGTATGCTTCCACTCTAGGGTAAACAAAAGAAAAGCATTTATATAAAAGAAATCTAGCTATTCCATTAGTAAGAACTTGATTTTAACCTCAATAACAACTTATGCAGCTGGAATAATTTGGTTTCTAAAGGATGGTAGAGAAGGAAATAAGAGACAGAATTATAGTATCATTTCTAGCATAAGCAATTCAATTTTGAATGAGGTTAAAATTTAAAAAACAAAAACTAAACATAAATGAAGGAAAGTATTATTTCAAATTTAAGTGGGAGTAAATAGAAATAGAAAATGATGTGAAAGAAATCATATTTATGTTTAAGTATGATACACCATTTTTTAAATCTGTCCCCTCCCCTCCCCGCAGCACTACCTTTAAGCCGTATATTCCCATATTTGAAATACGTCACTTCTTCATTTTGATTCTGCAAGAGCATGCCCTTCCCTCCAGAGAATTACCTAATAAGGACCCTCTTCTCTCTGTAGAAAACTATTTGATTCTTAAGGTCTGTATCTACCTAGTTCAATTTGGTAGTGTAGATATGGCTTCAGAAACGGTTTGCAGCTCGTATATTTTGACATTTCTGCCAAGGATAAGATTAAGTATGAAATATCGAAATTACACGTTAAAATAGATGCCACTTTACTTTGTTTCTTCCTGAATAGCCCTTCAGCTGTTGAGGCACATACATTTTTTCCCCAGGCAAAATCCCCAGGCTAAAATAACTAAGCCTCATATCTTTAGGAAACCCATCTTCCCAAACATTATTCTTAAGTATCTGATTATCTATCAGCTGTAGTTTCATTTCACATTTAATCATGTAAATCTTATTTGGAAAAGGAAAAATATTCCATTTAAAACATTTCTTTTCTCTCAATTGCTTACATTGGATATAATCAATGATAATACCTAACTTTCTACTACTACTTTTTTAAAACGTTGCTCTTTATTTTAGCAATAGAGTTAGAAGTCACAAGGATTCAAGAACTGACCATTTTTGTATTCAAAACATAACTTTCCTTCCAGGACTGCCCTCTCGAGCAGCACGCTACCCTACATTTGCCACTGGGGAAAGGACCCTCCCACCTGCTAAGATCTAATCCTATCACTTTGCAACCTCAGATTCTCAGGCAACTTCAAGTCCAAGACCACATTTTAAACAGTAGAAGATGTTCCAAGGCTATTATTCCAAACCTCAGGTGAGGATAAACATAACTTTAAGTTAAAATTAAAGAAACAAGTAAACAAGTAAAAAGGTAAATAAATAAGTAGCTCCTAAGATCTTTCAGACCACCATAGATTAAAAAGAAAAGTTTAAGATTGTACACTTAACCTCAAAGCTTTTAAATTTAAGACAAATTAAAATGCATATTGAATCATCACATTCTAACAAAGCCAACTTGATTTATATTGCAAGCATTTTTATTTAGCACATAATTCTATCAAAAAGTTTATAGATTATTACCTCAATACCCACTCAAGTACTAAATCATTATGCATTAAGTTATTAAAAGAATTTTTAAGAGATCTTAAGTCCCTGCTCTTACAACTTAGCTCTTATTTCAAATCAGAATCCATCCTGGAAAGCTATAGATAGAATGCTGAAACAGAATTAAGAACTAAAAGATAAAGAAAAAGAGAAACAAAATATGACAGGGTAGAGGAGGTAATATAAAAAGAAATCTATAAATAAGGAAGGTAGAGTGAATAAATAAAAAGGAGAAACTAGAAAACTAACATTCTTCACCTTCTTAAATTTCATATTTATTTATTTTTTTTGCTGAGGAAGACCGGCCCTGAGCGAACATCCACTGCCAATCTTCCTCTTTTTTTTGCTTGAGGAAGATTAGCCCTGGGCTAACACCCATGCCATTCTTTCTCTATTTTATATGTGGGTCACCACCAGAGCATGGCTTGACAAGTGGTGTAGGTCCGCACCCGGGATCCAAACCCATGAACCCTGGCCACCAAAGCAGAGCGTGCCAAACTTAACCACTAAGCCACAGGGCCGGCCCTTGTATCTATTTTTTTAAAGCATAATTAAACACTTCTCCATACACACTGTTGCAGTAGAGATGCCCCATAAAGAGATGATACACATAGTAATGGTCCATAAGGTAAATGGGAGAGGGGGAGAAGAGAGGGGGAGGAGGGAAAGGGTGGAGGGGAGAGAGCAAGAGAGCACCAATAGCCAATGAAGCAACCTAAGATGAACACATCAACAGGTTAGTGGCCAGCAACATTGGGAACTTCTGAAAGATAAAAACAGGAGGCACATTTGGGTCTTCTCCTTAGCGAATCCCTATTTTAAACGTGTGTGTATATGTGTGTACCCAGGCGTGTGTGTCTTGGGGGTGAGGAGGAAATGGGAGGCACATGAGGAGGCAAGAACGGCCCCTGAACCACAATAGAGTGGAATGCTATTTCTACCATTGGACTTTAGTCCTGGAACTATGACTCTGATTCCCTCAGATCCAATCTTACTATACAACCAACTCCAAGGAACTGACAATAACATTGTGGTCCTGGGAGGTGTTTTGTTACTCTAAATACTACCTGCTTAAAGTAAGCCATTAACTGACGCTTAGAAATATTTATGGTACAGTGGTCATAACTGACTCAACTTTCATTCAAAATAGGAAAACATAACCTGACTCTTTGGTGATAGCAAATGGCATTGTTCACAATGGGGTAGCCAGTAACAGAAACACAAGGATAAAGAGTGAAAACACAGATCACCCTGTCATTGAGGCAACAACAAATTCTGCTCTGAAAAAAAAAAAAATACAGTTGCCTCTCCAGTTCTTTGTATTGGAGAGGCAACTATATTTTATTCTTGCTTCAATACTTACATCTAGAAACAAAGAGATAAATCAATTAACCCTTATAAACTGCTCCTAGGAGTTTCATTTTCCTCAAGGAGTTAAAAGAAGCCTTGACCACTACACAAAGAACATGAAATCTCTGCACTATATTGCTAACACATATCTCCAATTAGGTTTAAAGACATTTTTACTGCTTTTATGCCAAGTTTATATTACTAGATGTTAAAGAATGTGTTGTAGCACTGAAAAGGGCTAAAGCTGGCTAATCATGCTCTCGATAACAACGGTTTATGATTATATTTCAAGGAAAGCAGGAATAAGGCTTTTACACGATTTTGTGGTTACATGATGATATTAACAAAAACAGAAACAAGTGGCAAGGCCAACCAAAATCTTTGGTTCTCTTTTTTGATACACTCATCTAGAGGCTAAGAAAAGTTATAATTAGCTTTTACTCATCCCTTGGAATGAATTCAGCTAGAAGTTTCTGGAGGCTTTAGGATTAAGACTAACTCAAAATAACAAATGTATTCCTATTTTCCAAATGTGTATATGTCTAAACAATGCAAAATTGTACTTATAAAGCAAACAGGTAAAGGATAGCAAGAATTTTTAATTAGTATTTCATTACAATACCAACGTGAAAAGAAAGGGGTCAACTATCAATAAGGTACAGATTTCCCACCACTGGGGTTTATTCTGAATTCATTTTAAGACCAAGAAGCTGTGATCTAAAAATCTCCACGCTAAAGCAGTTAAAGTTGAAATAACAGTACTTTAGAAGTAAGGATTGGGGCTTTAAGAACAGCTCTTCATACATATAAGCCATGTAGTTCCCGGTCATTAATTTGTAATTTTAACTTAGAACCATAGCTCCTTCTTATTTCATGATAAATGATTACAAATTGGACAGCATATCTATCTGGATAAGAAAAACAGCTTAGATTTCAATCAGGCACACAAATTCCTTTTCATGTCTCTTTTTTGGTATATGTACTTCTCAAAACTACACAAAAGAAAACATACCAAAAAAGAAATATACTCACTAAAATTTAAGGTTACTCCAACAAAAGGGTTAATTAGAGAAACAAATTTTCTCAGACTGTTAATAATGGGAATGACACATACTATGTGCCCATAAGTAATTCTCAGGTATCTTTGATCTTCAGCCCCACGTGATTTCTGTTGCCTACCGTAGCCTGGCCTCTGGGACTCTCTCAGAACCAGACATCTGGCTACTTTGTTGTTTTAGACTAATCTCCTCCCAGGAGAGCCCAAGAAATGACACCAGGCAAGGAGAGTCCTGGCAAGGGAAAAAACATTACAGTATTAGCAGATTTCTTTTCGAGTGGACCCGAGTATCAAAATTGTCTTCACATTTCTACAGGAGTCTTAGGAGCTCTTCTGTTCTGTGGTTTTACTCTGGCATAATTTAAATGGGATGTATATATTATATCTTTAAGGCCCATCAATCATCTTTAAGAACTCACTGAATGTTAATCATGGACTATTACAATGTGTAGGAGAAAGTTGTGGGGAAAAATACAAATCAGATTAATTCTTCACCCATCTGTTAGGGTTGGGTGATGGCTGATAAAACAAAGATTTTAATTGTCAGCTGAAGGGTTATACCAAAATTGTGGGATAATGTCTAAGACTTGCAAATACAGTTGCATGCCTCCCATTACGCCAACTCCCTATCCTGTTTCTTCTTTTTAACTGGGATTTTTTCAAAGAATCTTAGCTACCAATCTATCAGAAAGGTTTTATTAAAGTGTACTTCTGAAAAGCGCCTCGGAGGAAACCAAGAGCGAGCAAGAAGTGATATAAGCTTTAAAACAAACAGTTAAGTCCAGGACAAAATGTTATTTTTGAAGTGACAAAGATCATCAATATTTTTCCCAAGGCAACAAATAATCGATATCTTAATACCTTTTTAAGGACAATTGTTCAATCTCAAAAATCTATACATTCTCAGAAAGAAAAAATAATTTACCATTTGTTACACAAATAGAATATAAGCCAAGTGGGAGAGCTGCTTAATCTGTGAACTTTAATATTTTATCCTAAAATCACATTTTATCTATTTCTAATACATTCAGACAATATATGAAATCAATTGTTATACTACCATATAACACTTACGTTCTTATACAGAGTGACAGAAAATTCACCAGATTGCTAAAATACCTAATGCACTCATCTCATATCTACTCTTAAAAGAAAGTTTTTGTTTTATGTTTCAGTTGTCTTTATAACATTAAAAACACATAACTATATAGTGACTTCTACCTTGTACTGTATTTCGTAAGTTAACGATTCCAATATCCTATTTTATCATAACACTATATACTCCATTAGCTAGCCCTGGTGGTCTAGTGGTTAAGATTGGGCACTCTCACCACCACGGCCCGGGTTCGTTTCCCAATCTGGGAACCACACCACCCGTCTGTCATTTGTCATACTGGGGTGGCTGTGTGTTGCTGTGATGCTAAAAGCTATGCCACCAGTATTTCAAATACCAGCAGGGTCACCCATGGTGGGCAGGTTTCAGTGGAGTTTCCAGACTAGACAGACTAGGAAGAAGGACCTGGCCACCCACTTCCAAAAAAATTGGCCATGAAAACCCCATAAATAGCAGAGGAGCACTGTCTGATACAGCACCAAACAGTGAAAGGATGGTGCAAAAAGACCGGGCAGAGTTCCGCTCTGCTGTACACAGGATCGCTAGGAGTCAGAATCAAATCCATGGCACTAACAACAAAATATACCCTGTTAACATCCATTATAATTTCCACTAAAGATGAAAATCTTCTTCAGAAGATGAACATAAGAGACACAATCTTAGGCAATAATAATTCATTTATGATTAAATAATTTCCCAAGTAAAGCAAAAGAATTATGTTACAGTGAAATAAGCCAGTCACAAAAAGATAAATATTGTATGATTCCACTTACATGAGGTTTCTAGAGTAGTCAAATTCACAGAACCAGAAATACTAAAGCTGGTTGCTAGGGGCTTGGGGGAGGGAAGGATGCGGAGTTATTGTTTAATGGGTATGGACTTTTACTTTGGGAAGATGAAAAAGTTCTGGAGATAGATGGTGGTGATGATTACACAACAATGTAATATACTTAATGCCACTAAACTGTACACTTAAAAACAATTAAAATGATAAATTTTATGTTATGTACATTTTACTACAATTTTTAAAAAACAATTATATTAGAAACATAATAATATGAAAATTCAAAGATAATAAAAATTCAGAGATCTTTTTTTTAAATGTCCTTCCTTGACCAAGGATGCATAAAGTTTATGGAAAGCATCACCAACCACACTTTAATTTGTACATTCTTATCACCATCATTCAAGAAATGAAAAAAAAAATCAGTCCCAGAACACATTAGCAAAATGGATTCCATAAAGAATGTTTCCAAAAATTCCCCTAGACATCTCGTGTTTTGTACTTAGCATTAAGAATACTGCTGCCAATTAACAAAACTATTTCTCAGTATTAATCTGCATTTCCAGAAGAATCAAAGAGGTAGAAAACAACCCATGAGACAACCAATGAGATATTTTTTACAATACTATACACTATTAAGTTATAATGGACTCAGGAATTAATTTAGCTACTCAGGGGCCTTCTAAATATCATATTATTTTGAATTGTATTTAGTGTAATCCCAGTGTTAAGTATACTTTATTATATTCTATTATTTGAAAATTATACTCATAATTTATATTAATTGTGATCAAGTTTAGCTGTATACAAGAAATATCCCAAACTACAGTAGCTTATACAAGAGTATTCACTTCTCCTTCACGTAAAAGAAGCCCAGAGGTAGGCAATCGAGGGCTGGCATGGCTGCTCCATAGTCAAAAGGACCCAGAGCCCTGTTCTTGCTGCTCCACTATCATTAGCAGGCTGACTCATGGCCTAAGATTGCTCCTCAAGCTCTGCCATCAAATCAACATTCCAGTAAGCAGAGAGAGGAAGGAAAAATGAAGGCTGTACCACTCACTTTTAAGCAGAAGTCTTGGATGCGATATACAATACTTTCATTTACATTTCACCGGACAGAATTTAGTTACACAGCCACTAGGATGCCAGGAAGCCTAGTAAGTACAGTATTTAGCTGAACGGCAGTGTGCCCAGCTTAAAATTGGGCTTCTGTTCTACAGATGAAGGGGGAATAGATATTAGAAAGCAACCAGAGGTGCCTGACACATATATTAAATAAATGAGTTTTTATAAAAATTCATTACTATTACTGGTATCTGATTAGTATAATTCATACAAAAGAATGGGAGTTATCAATAAATCACCATGATGAAAATAAGAAATTTAAAATTGGGTCAATTTGAGAAAATACAGTAATATCAATTAAAGAGACAGACACAGGGAATCACTTCATTTCCTTGCAACGTAGTGAATTTCCTTAAGTATGAATTGAGTACTCACTAAATAAATGAATCAGTCAGATTCTCCCAATGAGTGTGGGCTTAGACTGAGTCAATGCAGAGACCAGAACATAATTTTAGGTATGTACTGAAATCAGTGATCACCCCACCCCTATCCCTTCCACCACTGGAAAAAAAAAAATGTTGGAAAAGAAGTAAAAGAGTGAAAATCAAGTTAAACAACCAATTTCCTCTAAAGCCTGTCTCCCAGATCACATGAAGAATTATTTGTATAGAATCATGCAGGAGGGAGTTTAAGAAGATTATATGATCTGACTCTGACTGGAGATTTTAGAGAGTTATAGGCCAACTTCTGGTCAGTTAGCCATCTATCTCCTTGACTTCAACATCCAAATAAAGCTGCAGTGATTCATTTTGAGAAAACTTTGGAAGCGGCACTTTAAGAGTAGGTGGCCACCTACTTTTTAGGCCCAAAAGTGCATGACAGTAGCAGCAAGTTTTGGGATGGGTCTTGTGGTCATACAAAACAGGGTCAAACATTCTAGAGGAGGCTTTCTAATGTCTTGGTGCTGTTGGCAAGAATGCCTCATGGAGTCCCATAGACCCTGCAAAAACCTGCTATTCACAGAGCCAGTGTGGAGGGTAATCCCTCGTCTTAGAAGACCTTCAGAGACTATCACTGTCATAGCAGAATGACCAACACTGACAGCTTCTGGAAGAAAACACAGTACCAGGAAAGTATATACTTTCATCATTATAAGGCCAGGTTCAGGATTTGTAAACCTGAGAGGATGTCCCATTCTGGGCTGAAAAACAGTTATGCCCAAAGAAAGAAACCACACAGTGATGAGATAATGATGAGGACAATGACAACAAAAGTGCCAGAGGACCATGCAGGGACCCACTCTATGAGTCTAGCTTGGTTAAGACCTGGTTAGTGGAGGAATTAAAATTCACCAAAAAAGGGAGGTAGACACGATGATGAAAGAAAAAGAGAAGAGGGACAAGAAAGAGAAAGGGAGAAGCTCAGAAGACAAAAGCATAGATTTTAAAAATACAAAGATAGAAGATGAAGAAGCTTTAAAAAAATCAAGTAGACATCATAGTATCCTCTCTTCTCAGCCTTATGAGGGGAAAAGAACTATGTGAAACAACTTAGGCAAGGAAGAGAGAAAATACTAAATGTTTTTTCAGGTACCATGATAAAACTATGGTTTTCTGAACCAAGGTGGAAAACATCACATTTAACTTCTAAGGCCAAAAGTAATAACACAACATTCAATAAGTCCACTCAGTATTCAACTAGAAACTGTAGGTCATTCAAATAAGCTGTTGAGAGAGCAATGATTAATTTATGAAAAATTAACTATATTCAATAGACTTTCTAATCAACAAGTTTCTTAAAAGCCAGTCATCTAAGTAACACAATTGTATAATGTTTTGTAATTTGCAAAACATGTTCACATATGTTAATTTAATCATTTAACACGATAACACTAAACAATATGTATCTATTGCCAGGAAATATTTTATATAACCTAAGCAGTGGTGGGAAAAATAGGTATGTACTAATAGGCTTTCTAATATTGAAGTTAATTTTTTTTCATTATTTAAATAAATAACATTTAAAGAAAAAGCATGTACATGGCGTCTTACAGTTTCAGATACCGGAATAACATTTGCTAGAAAGGGATATATTTGCTGCTGTGTTCCTGGGTGGGAATGGCTTCCTGGTGGTAGAGTTTGTATCTGTGGTACCAAAACAAATTCAAGACAAAAGCGCTCATGTTTGAGGTATAGAAAGAAATTTCAGCTTTGCTTTCATCTTCTCATCCTGCAGAGAATGGAAGTTGATGAAATGTGTGTGAAGAATCTCCCTATGACGAGGACAGTGGTGATCCTTTTTTTTAATTGAGGTTAAATCGGTATATAACATTATATAAGTTTCAGGTGTACAATATTATAATTTGTCATCTGTATACACTACAAAGTGATCACCAAAAGTCTAGTTTCCATCCATCACCACACAATTGACCCTCTTCACCCATTTTGCCTACCCCCCAACCTCCTTTCCCTCTAGTAACCACCAATCTGTTCTCTGTATCTATGACTTTGTCTTTTTTTGTTTGTTCATTTGTTTCGTTTTTTAGATTCCACATATGAGTGAAATCATATAATGTCTGTCTTTCTCCGTCTGACTTATTTCACTGGGCATAATACCCTCAAGGTCCATTCATGTTGTCACAAATGGCAAGATTCCATTTTTTTTTATGGATGAGAAGTATTCCATTGTATATTTATACCACATCTTCTGTATCCATTCATCTATCAATGGACACTTGGGTTGTTTCCATATCTTGTTTACTGTAAATAATGCTGCAATGAACATAGGGCTGCATATGCAGTAGTGATCTTTTCTTTTAACTCGACAACTCCACAAGGCAGGGCACACAGGCTTGGCCTACCTATGCCACTGACCCACCCACACCATCCAAGTGTTTGGTTATTCCACTCAAATTTGCATCTATGGGGCACAGCAAAGCCATCATTCTGCCACCAACTCACTATAAGGAAGCAACACTTGCAGTCAAATTGTCAGCCGCAATGCAATTGCTTCCTCAGCCAGCCTGCACTCCTGCTCCCACATGCAGGTAAGTATACTGCATTGACCAGGCCACTGGGAGAAGATTTATGAGCAGGACCCCTTCCACCAGACTCATTCTTTTGGATCTTCCAACCACTTTGTTATCTTAACCCCACTGGGGAGGCCTTTCAAAAAATGCCCTAACCACTGGGAGAGAATCTGAAAGCCTATCGCTTCTAAGAACCAACTTTCAACCAGGACCCATGAGCCTGGCTCAAGCTCTAGGGACCTCTCCAGCCCCCTCCTTACTTACTCCACCTGCTCATTCACACTCACCTGTTGTTTACGCTCCTTCCAATTTTCCCCATTTCATTACCGATCTCTGTGAAAGCAGACTACGTTGGATTCTCTTTGTACTCGAGCTCCCCACTCCACAAAATATTAGCCCAGTGCTCTGTAAACTGCAAATGCTCAATAATTTGTTTTAAGCTAATATTACACTGACATTCATCTCTCAAAAAAATTTCAAGCCATCCACTTTTAAAGAGGAGACAACACAAGATCTAGGTGTTCCTTCTTATGTGAATGATTTCTGGAGTTTTGTTGTTTTTGCTTGAGATATTATATAATAGGATGAAAGTGTCCTGGAGAACGAGTCCTACTTCCTAGCTGTGTGACTTTAGTCAAGTCACTTCACCTCTAAATCCTAATTTGACCAACTACAAAAATCAGGATAATACCAGTCCTATCTACTTCATATAATTGTTGGGAGTTAGAAAGAGAAAATACAGGTAAAAGTTTTCCATAAGATATGCAAAATAATTTAAAATGTACTTCTCACAATAGGAGATGACCTACAGAAGTATTCTCACATAAATTTTCATTCTACATATAGTGAAACTTCCATAGAGAAATCATTATTTATTTCAAATAAGGAAACGAAATTTTACCTCATCATTCATTGAAAAAAATATTTATCAAGTATGTACTAACATCTTCTAACATCAAAATCATTTTTCCTGCATGAGATATTTACTTGACTACCAAGTTTAAGTATTTACTTGACTACCAAGTTTAAGATCATCCAAAATTAAAAAGGGAAGAAAACAGACTAAAGGTCCCATTCAGCTACTAAAATGTCTGTGTCACTTAATAGGCTTGAAAATGCAAGATCAACCCTATAGAAGTCTTTTATTTCCTTCCAGGCCAGATCAACCATATAAAACTCTTTTATTTCCTTCCAAGCATTAGAAGTCTTTTATTTCCTTCTAGGCATTATGCCAGCCATTTTGGAGGTTGCCACATTGTAAATGGCTGTGGCTGCTGATGCTTAGACGAAGCAGAATAGGTGTGAATAATTGAGAGAGCCAAAAATAGTATGAGACATCCAATTATGTACCTTGATTTTTCTATAAAAGTTTATTTAACATAGAACAAAGTAAAACAATATGAATTATTACCTTAATAGGATGTATTTAAATTGAGACACTGATAGAGCTAGATTTAAACAAATTCCTTCAAAAATATTAATATGTTCACTGTACCCTGATACATGCCAAATACTTCAATAGACACAAAGGATACAACTGTGAGTAAGAAATACACAGTCCCTGCCATCTAATGGAAGCCTCAGTGAGACACACAGGCATTTACAATAGTCTGTGCTACATGTGTCTTGATGAGGTAAGTACCGCAGGGCCCTGGTAGAGAGATGGGAGAGCTTTCTGAGGGGATGCTTGCAGTCAAGTAGAAAAATCAATACCCACACAACTTCTTAGGGATCATTTTTACCAAACTACTGGCTCTTTGGTCTACTCTTAGGTCAACCTTTATTTTTCTCACCTACGTAGTTCGGGCACTAAGCCATGTGTAGATGGAGCACTTTTAGTGCCATTTCTCCTACCTCCAGTCTTAACTGAAAGCCTGGCAGTAAAGGGAAGGTTAGGAGCACAGGCATGGAAAGCACAGTGCCTGCGTTTACATCCTAGCTCTTCCTCTTTTGCACTGTATTACGCTGCACAAGTTTCTTAATCTCTTTTTTTGTGTCAGTTTTCTCATCTATAAAATGGGGATAATAATAGTACCTATCTCAAAAGGTTGTTAAAAGGAGTAAAGGAATTAATATATGTAAAGCACTGAGAAGAAGGATTGACACATATCATGCGCTATAAAAGCACTGGCTACTCTTATTTTGATGGCAAGAGCTTACCGTGATTGCAGCCATCTCTTACTGTGAGGGTTAGCAGCTAGCTACATCCACACAGGGCAGAGGAATGGCCCACAAAAGTTAAGAGTGCTTCCTGGAATTGTGCACTGCTGCCGTCCTGAGTCATTCCATTGTGTGCCCTTTTTTCCTTCCAAGTCAGAAATTAGGAAAGTGCAGAAAAATGCTAGCATTTCTTCACATCCCTGAGAGGCTTTGTAAAACCTGAGGTTAGGCTTCTCCCACCCACTAAAGGCTCCTTTACTTAGCAAGCTTCTAACTCAATTAACTTCTTTCCTCTTTCTCTATTGATAATCAATTTATAATGAATTGGGCCTGAAGTTGTAAAACTTCATCAACCACAGGCAAACTGTTTCTTAAAGTAGCCTCTTTTTTTACCCTCAGGAGTATTTCAAACACAATTTGAAAATAAAAAAATTTTAAAGAGAGCTACATAATTCCCCCAACAAAAATTCCATTTTTGGTTATCTACAAAAAGATAACACTATCAAAGCAACAAAATTCATGTCTCTCTTTATAGACTACTTGAGCATAGTAGATCCTTTTTTAATTTTAACGCCAGCTCTCATCTTTTATATGAAATGTGACTATGTAGCCCACCTTTAACAGCAAGTGTGCAAACACACAGCAGAATAGTTGGTAACTAAAACTACTATTGGGGAATTGGAAACATCAAACTTTGGAGGAACAAAAGAATAAATACATGCCAACAACTCCATTGCACAAATGCAATGAGTATTTATGATGGCTTATTTTGACAAGGTCTTTTTGTAAACTCAAATGAGAGTTCAGGCATATCAGTCCCTGCTGTGCTTGATAAGGAGGGCCACAAAAGTTCAAAAGCATTTTTCATAGACTAACTCATTGTACGCTTAAAAAAAGATTAGTACATACAAATATATAAATGTGCTTTATCTCATATAGTTAATTTCTCAGAATTAAACTATCATGGTCTGCCTATTTGAGAAAGTACTATACCATTTTCAAACCAGTGTGAACTTAATGTAACTGTAATTAGACTGGAACTTTGTAATAACACTGTCTCAGAGTCCATATCTGAAAGATCATTAAATGAGAAGCACCATGGAGCACAAGCTGTGAATAATTCCCACAATAAGCTCTCTTAAAAGCATCTAAAATGTACTTGCAACAGTGAGAAAATATGTCTAATCTAGATAGAACATTGTTCAATTCTATCCCACTTTATTCTGGCAGAGTAAATATGTGAGAAGATCCTTGAAGGAGAGATTGAGTTTTGGAAATTATTTCAATGTAAGTGCTTTCATCATTGTTCTGAGAAACTCTGTTGGGATCATTATATGACTATGAGGAAAGTGGAGTCATTCTCTAGCTTCCCCAAATCCTCCTTTGCCATTTTTATTATGGATTTTCTTGTATTGCATTAAAGGGATACACAGAAAAGCAGTTCCTGCAAAGAAAATTCAGAAACTGGTTGGAGAGCCAAATATATGCAAAAATATCTAAAAAACATCTAAAAATAAGGGTGACTGTCACAACAGAGGTACAAAAAAAGTACTCTATTGGGGAAGGAAGAAAAGGTTAATTTTGATTGGACATCTGCAAAGGCTTCTTGAAAGGGAAATGATATTTGAGCTGGGCCTTGACTGATGTGCAGGACTTCAACTGGTAGATATTGGGGGATGAAGAGGTCTCTATTATAGGAGCAGACTGGTCAAGAGAGCTGACCACAAGCAGCAGAAGAATTTATCCAAAACACCAAGTTCTCAAAGTGGTCTGAGGGCCAACACCAAAGGAATTGTCTGTAAGTAACAGGAGGCCAAGAATCCTCCTGAGAATAGACCAAAGGCCAAAAAGTTTGTCCAGAGGATCAGAGCTGCTGATTCAAGAGAAAATATGGATGGCAGGTGTCCACTACAGTTTAGGGCAGTGTTTTTCAAACTGTGGTTCACAAAATCAATTTAGTGAATACTGATTGGACATTTTTTTCCAAAATAGAAGAGGATAAACGTGGAAGAGAGAGAGGGAGGGGAGAGGAGAGGAGAGGAAAGAGTGTGAATTACACATAGAGTAACGACACTTTGGAAAATTTTCAGTTTCTATCTGTGGGTTGTGTTTAAAAAAAAAATTGAAAATTACTCATTTAGAGGGCCTTGCAAGTCCAATATCTTCGCACTTGATTAGAATGCAACTCAGTCCCACTTAATATATTCAGACCATTAGTTTGGAGCCAAGTGTTCTTGGTTGTGAATAATCTGCTTGCAAAATCTTATTGCACTAAGCAGGATGTTCTCATTAAACACTTAGAAGACATAGCCTGATGTCTTCATACAGCAAGCAAAGTTTAAAAGGGTCATTTCCAAAGTTTGTAGCAATGCAGTAAAGATTAAGCTTGATTCCTTCAGTTTGATAGATACTGAACACTTTCATATGAAAGATATAGGCATAATATAATCCTTTTTTATGAAGCATATAATCTCATAGGGAGAAAAAGTTGAGAAAGCATAAAGATCTACAATTAATGCAATAAAGCAGATCATATTTCACCAAGAAGCAAACAGCTTTCTACAGATTACTTTCTCTCATTTATATAGGTCCTTATATGTTTTTTCCTAAAATATTTTCATCTAAAACAACCCTGCCTACATATGATTAATCAAAAAGCTGAGAAAGAGAATATCCAAGATCATAGAGCTAGTTAGGAATGGGGCCAAGAGAAAAAGCTAAGTGTCTTAGATTTAATTTACTGATATTTCCATAATTCCAAGGTTTGGTAAATTATTGAGATTGTCTCCTATTTTCAGCAGTAACAACTTCATAAATATACACAAATATAGGGGTAACTGGTATATAGTCAATGAAGAGATAAGCCACAGAACCTAAAAAGGGTACATGCCCAGAATTTGGAAATAAAGGTAAAAATAATCAAATTCTCTATAATAAGATATAACAAATATGAACATTAATCAGATAAGATTATCTAAGAAGCAAGTTATATGTTTTTGTTTACACTAATTTTTTAAAAGATTTTATTTATTTATTTTTTCCCCCCAAAGCCCCAGTAGATAGTTGTATGTCATAGCTGCACATCCTTTCTAGTTGCTGTATGTGGGACGCGGCCTCAGCATGGCCAGAGAAGCGGCGCGTCGGTGCGCGCCCGGCATCCAAACCCGGGCCGCCAGCAGCGGAGCGCGCGCACTTAACCACTAAGCCATGGGGCCGGCCCTTGTTTACACTATTGTTTCCTCAAAATCACTAATGAACTCAGAGTGCCTCCCTAAAACAGAAGTCTGATATTTAAATGTAACTAATCAAAATAAATCTAATTATTGAAAAATGTTTTACGTTAGTCATAATATATACAGGCATTCTGATATTGAAAAAGAATGAGATAACAACAAATTTTCAACCTATATGTAGAACTGTTCAAGGGAGACATGGCACCTGTTTTTGCAGTTGGTTGTTTTGTTGGATAGAAGTGGAGTGGTTTTCTAGGCTTCACAGTTTAGAGGAAACATTTTGCAAATCTATTCAGTCCCCTTTATCTGGTTCTAAAGTCCTAGAGCAATCTTTCCATTACTAATTTGGCTTCCCATGCCCTTTAGTTTCCAGAAGGAGTGATCTTGGATATCTGACATAAGCATCCCAGGTTATGGTAGGAAATATTTATACAACAACATTGAGGACCTATAATACAAACTAATAAACTGGTATTACCTAGTTCATTAAATTTATTTAAAAATCCACCATCTTGTAAGGTTATTTAAACACTAACTCTCTTATATTGCAATTTACTGTTTATGTTTTACATCTCTTACTAAACTGAAAATTCTATGAAGGTACTATATATAGCAAGGTATAGCAAGTGCTCAACATATATTTTTAGATGAATGAAGTGAGTGAATGAGTGAACTTAGAAGATCAAATTCTTGAGAAAGCAATGAGAATGAATCAGGAAAACTGGATGATTTCATCACTGACAAACCTCAGCAATGATGATAATGCTGATGCTTGCTTGATATGTTCCCTCACAATTTACAAGAACTTCTGCACACCATTTTGGGAGACCCTTGGAAGCCATTCTACAAAAGAAGGATGTAAATACTATTGCTCCCCGGATGAGGAAACCAAGGCTCACAGAGGTCCAGGGCTTACCTGGTGACCACTCAGACCACCAGGTGAGTAATGGTAAAAGCAGGAATAAAACACCTGCTTTGATTCCTTGGCAAGTGTGTCCTTTGCTAAAGGTCAGGTGGCCTAGCAGCAAAGGTGGTGACATTGTGCCAGAGCACGTTAAGCTGGCATTGTTTAAATACTTCTGACCCAAGATCAGGACTGGTCCTTATGTATGACGCAGAGTTAGATCCAAAGGTGAGGGTCAAATGTTTTCAGCTACAGAGAGAAGGACTCAGAAACAGGAATCTGGCAACACTAAACAAGATGTTTCAAGATCAGGTCCCTGACAGGCACTCACATTGGGATGGGAAAGGAGCCAGACAAGAATAAAAGGAGTGATGAGAGATGTAGGCAGAGAATTAGGAGAGAAGAGCGTCAGGGAAGCAAAAGGAAGTTGGAGGTGAGTAGCCACAGTGTCAAAGGCTGTAGTTAGGTCACGGAGGATGAGAACTGAGAACTGGCCACTGGATTTGGTGAACAGAAATCACTGCCAACCATTAAGAGGACTCTTTTCATTAAAGTGGTAGAAATAGAAGACAATTTGAGAGGCATTAAAGGGTTAAGAGAGAATTCTAAATTACACATAAAAATCTTGGGAAATCTAGCTATGTTTCACACAAGTTTTATAGCAGCTTAAACGTAGTCAACTCTTTCCAGGGCTCCCAGGAATGCTAACCCAATCCAGAAGATGAGACTAAAGTTAAAAATCAGATATGGAAGAAGAGTAGGGATATGGAATTTCTTGCTGCTGCTAGGTCTACTGTTCTTTCATCTGTCAAAGAGGAAAAACTGTTCCCATTTCCCAGAGAGCACAGGAGGCAGGAGGGTAAAAAGTGCACAAACGCCAGCTTGCAAGAGGGCTCAACACTGAGAGGCGTTTTCAGATAAAGATTTCTCCAGAATGCCATTAAACTTCCCCTCCAAGCAAAAGCTGTAACGGACCCCATTTCACAGAGGAGAAAGGCAAGACACAGAAAAGCCAAGTGATTCCTGAAGCAGAGACAGTGACTGACAGATCAGATTTCCTTCTCATTTCAAGTCCTCTCTCTGCTGATCAGATCTGCTCTAAATGCCTTTATAAATGTTTCAATGAATCTTATCTTCATGCATTGGATTAGCAAGATCAACTCCCCACTGATAATGCAAAATAACCCTGAAATGTTTCATGCCTTGCTGAAAAGCCAGAAATTGAACTTTCTGTCTCCATTTGGACTGTGATGATCTTGATCTTTCACCTCTAGCAAAAATCTTCTTATAGCTATAAATTTAAAGTTAGTAATGAGTGCTTCATTTGCTTTCCAAGCAGACAGAAAATCTTTTTTAAATATACTCAGACTGCCATGACCTTTCGTCTATGACTTAAAGAGTTCACCACATGTAATAATTTTCTTTGCTCAGGAGACATTCTTAAATTTTCTTTGAAGAGATTTGGGCAATAACCCCATTGATGAAATTAAATACACACACAGGCGCACATACATGCATACACACGCACACTTTTAACTTGTTACTTTTCTACTATACCTGAAATCAAAACTTTTCTTTAAAATGTATTTGGAATTCTACATGACTATCAAAGGGTTCTAAAATCCTTCAACCTGCTAACTAAAATATAATAAAAATGCCAGCTAAATATGTTTACATTAAAACGAGCACCCGTCTTAACCCTAGACCAGGCGAGAGGACAGCCTAATGCCTAGGAGAAGCAAACACAGTCCAGATCCCCAAACTGAAGTTCTGGCTGTCCCACACAGCTGAGTGGGGCTGAGCCCAGTTGGGGTGCATTTTGTTTTTTCTACACTAAAGAAGGAAAACAATAATTTGATGATATGGGCCATTATAAAGCCATTCCACTCTTTTTGGAATTTTGCCTATTTTTGTGAGGTGTATAACCCGAAATAGAGGTTTTGAATAGTGTAATATCACACTAAATGTAGGCTTCTCCAAGGCAGGCACCAGATTTTATCCTCCTTTTTATTCCTTATGGTAAAAGACAGTGTCTACATAAGGTGGGTGCTTAATTACTGGCTGAATATCACATTCTATTTCTAAAGCTGGATGGTGGGCAGAGCAATGTTTATCATTATGCTTTAAAGTGTATATATGTGTTTTACACATCTTTTGTAGATATGATAGATTTCATAATTTTAAAAAGAAGATTCCTGAGGCCCATTCACCACACATTCTAATTCAGTAAGTCTAAGGTGGAGATAAGGAATTTATTTTTTTTCCCTAATCATCCCAGGTAATGTCAGTGTAGGTAATCTATGGAATTCACTTTGAGAAACAAAAAAATAAACAAACAACATAAATAACATGCCTGTAATCAGTATACTGCTATTAGTGGTGAAGGTGTCTTATTTTCCTGGTTCAAATTACCAGGCTTAGCTTTAAACACAGACAACAGAGTTCAGTATAAAATATTACTCTCAGATATGACTGGAAACTCCCTCCTAACTTGCCTTGATTTTTATCTATTACGATTTTCACTGCTTTTCTTTTTCTTTTTTCCTTCAGAGATCTGAAAGCAACAATACCCCCTTAGTAAGTCCCAAAAGGTTGAAAACCTTTGTAAGACCTTTTGGGGAAAGAGTTGTATTTTTTACCACAGAACTTTACATTTGGAACAGAAATTTTAAACCAAATAAACGTATAGAGTTTTAGGCTAAGAATAAGTGTTTATCCTATGTCTCCCATGTTAGAATAAAATAGAAAACATTTTGATTTATCTTCTTTCTTATATTTGGCAATGAAATTAGGGTTCATCAAGTCTTATTACTTTTTCTATTATTTAAACAAGGAACTAAAACTGTATGCACACACACATAGACACACACAATCACCATCACAACCAATCAGACTACATCAACAGCACACTCTACAATCTTGTAGTTTTGAAAATTGCATTTAAAACACTGGAATGAATAAATAACAATCATAAAAAAAGAACCTAACCATGTTTCCAATATTTAAATGAAAGCATTTTAAAATTTAAAGGCCACAAAATAAGACTGTAGTCAGCTATCTCATTTTAATACCTAAAGGACATGCCAGCATTCAGCATATCTGCAATGTTATGCACATATATTGAGATCCTTCTGCTGCAAAAAATTATTATAAATTCTATTTGGCTCACTGAAACAGAAACAACCTAAGTTATAAAAACAGAAATTGTTTTTTATACTGTTATACTTTTTATAACAAAAAGTAATAAGGCTATTTCTCACCAAAGTACGGCTGTGAGTTTAAGGGATGCAATAACCTTCAATCCATGACAAAACCTTTTGGTAACCAAGAGTTTTAGGGAAAAAGCATTTAAAATGAAAGGTGTATAAGTAACAGAAAAAATTTCCTCCTAAATTATATAACAACTTTTCAAAATAAAAATAAGAGAATCATTTCAAATGACACTATTTTATCTGCATACATCCCCCAAATCATTAAATACAAACATGCTACACACTCACTCACTTTAATACACGATAGCATATATTAAACACGTGTTTGCATATTAAAGATGTATATATAAATACATGAGAGCAGAAACTAAATGTAAAGAAGTTACATTATACAAAATCTGGAAGGAAAAAAGTGTTCTTACATGTCATAAACACTGCAAAGAATAGTCAGTTTGTAAGGACAGTGCAACATGAAAACGTGCTCCAGCCAATTTTCCCACCATGACAAAACCCTTGAGGGTAAAGAGCCGCGGCGTGCAAGGCAGAGCAGAGAATCACGGATAAGTAGAATCAAAATCTTCACCTAATGGCACCTGACACTAGACTCAATTTTTGGACCTTTTCATTTACATGAACCAATAAATTCACTTTCCATCCTTAGATTAGATTTCTCCAAGATACAAAAAATTAATCTTCCCTTTCATTTACTTCAACAAATGCCTATATTCAGTTACCTTTTACCATTATTTTAGAAAAACATTAAGCTTAAAATTATCTAATACTTGCAGATCAGTTTCTTCCATAATCTGACACAAATATAAAATAGTCTATTCATTTCACATCAGAAGATATGACCAAACTGGACTTAGCAAGCTCAATGTTCAATATTTATGAAAAATTGTATCTTCCTCCCCAGGACTACCAAAATGCTTGATAATCATGAAGTTGCACAACAGAAACATTTAAAGAACGAGACCAATGATATTAGAAAACAAAGGAGATATTAGTAAATTCAACATTATTAACATGTAACATTAATGTAAATAATTTAAATATCTACTGGGGAATGAGCATGTAAATATACTTTCTAATGCTATATGTTAATCTCAAGAAAATGAGTGAACTTTGAATTTCCGCCAAAGTCATTTAAGAACAAAAAGGTTTTTTAGTCTTAAAGCTCTAAAGGGAATCACATTAGAAAGAAAGCAATATTTCTTTGCCGTGGCTTAGCTGTTGGGTGGGCGTGCTCTGCTACTGGCGGCCCGGGTTCGGATCCTGGGCGCACACCGAAGCACTGCTTGTCCGGCCATGCTGAGTCAGCGTCCCACATACAGCAACTAGAAGGATGTGCAACTATGACATACATCTATCTACTGGGGCTTCGGGGAGAAAAAGGGAAAAAAAGGAGGAGGATTGGCAATAGATGTTAGCTCAGGGCCAGTCCTCCTCAGCAAAAAGAGGAGGATTGGCGTGGATGTTAGCTTAGGGCTGATCTTCCTCACAAAAAAAAAGAAAGCAATAAATGACACCCTTATGCCAATTAACACTGGTCTCAGATACACCAAAAATAACCCTTTCCTCAAATTCTTTCAAGGCAATAGAAAGATAATCATAACAAGCACTAGTCCGAGACTCCTACAACTCCTCTCTCTCACTAATTATGTAGCAACCAAAAAGAACTACCTGTCATAATGAAAACAATCTGCCAATTCCATTCCCACACCAAGAAGCTAAATGTGGCTAAGAGGAAACACACAACGATGATGCCTGGCTTCACTTTCAATGCATGACTATGTATTTCAGCCATATCCTTAGCGCTTCCTAGCAATGCTACCATACTCTCCAGTTAATTCACTCTCTTCATCTAGATGGCAAGTGCACATTTTCTCCTTTCATCTCAAACATCAATACCACCTACCTCATCATCACTCTCAGTTACTGAGAAAAAATAAAAGTCATCAGAAGACAACTAAGAAAGTATAAGTCATCAGAAGAGAATTCCAAAGTGCACCCCCTCTACTCACCTGCATGAATCTATCATCTACACTCTGCCTTCCCTCCTGTTTTTATGAATAAATGGTCCAAGCTCCTACTGAAGCTCATACAATCCAATACCATTCTCTTCCACTTGACCAAGTAAATGACTCCAGTACTCTCTCTTAAATCAACAGCTCCCTCTCTACTGTAAAATTCCCATCATGATAGAAATATGCTGTCATTTCTCCATTTAAAAAAATCTTGACCCCACATCTCCCTTGAAACACAGGCCCATTTCTCTCTTCCCTTTTATCACAAAGGACCTCAACATAGTCACCTATACCTCCTGTCTCTAATTCCTCTCTTCCTATTTTTCCTTTAGCCTACTCCAAACAAGCTTTTGCCCCTACACTCCACAAAACCACGGATCAAGGTTACCAATAATCTCTATGCAGCTTAACTCAGTGGTCAATTCTCAAAATTCATCTTACACAACTTATATCAGTAGAATTTGACACAACTGATAATACCGTGCTCCTTCAAATACCTTCTCCACCTGGCTTCCAGGATGCCATACTCTCTTGCTTTTCCTTCTAACTAATTATGCTTTTTCTGTTGCCTTTGCAGGTTACTCCTCATTATTCTAACCTCTTAATGTGGGAGGGTCCCAGGGCTCAGTCCTTGAACCTCTTCTCTTTTCTATCTATGCTCTCTCCTTCAGTAATCTCATCTAATCTTTGGTTTAAATATCATTTATTCACTGATGACTCCCTAATTTATATCTCCAGTTTTGAACACTCATGAACTCTCAACTCTTGTATCTTTAATTGCATAGCGACATTTCCATTTGGATATGGAAGAGGCATCTTAACACATTAAAAAAACAAACTCTTGATCTTTACCCATATTGCTGACATTACAAGTATCACCAATATCCAGTTCTCCTCTCCTTCAGAGCACATGAATGACAACACATGGTAAGGCCATATGACTTGTTCTGGCCAATTTAATGTGACCAGAAGTGCCATGTATCACTTCCAGCCTGGAGAATGAAGAGCCCACTTGTGATTCTCCCATGTCTCTCTTTCCCTTCTGTGGCAACTGAAAATGCTCTGTGTTCCATCCAGATGGTGTACCTTCAAGACATGATGCCTCCATCAACCAGGCTTCCTTAGTGATGGCAAAGACCTTCCCACTGATCCACATGGGAAACGTACCAGGAGCAAGAAATAAACCTATATGTTTAGCCACCGAGATTTTGATTTTGAGATTTTGTAGCTCTTAGTTATCACAGCATAGCCTCACCTACCCAGACTAATATCCCCCAAACCTGCTCTCACATAGCACTCTTCTCCATATCAGCAACTCAATCCTTTCAGCTGCTCAGTCAAAAACCTCGGAGTCATTCTTGACCCCTCTCTTTCTCTCATATCCCACATCCAATTCATCAGCATTTCCTGTGCCTTCATAATACATCCAGAATCCAACCACCTTTACTGCCTCCACTACCATCCTGCTCTTCAAAAGATACAAGTAAGAAAACGAAGACAAGCCACAGAGTGGGAGAAAATATTTATAATATTTACAAAATATATATCTAAAAATATTTACAAATATATATCTGATATATATCTGATGAAGAACTTATATCCAGAATATATAAAACTCTCAAAGCTCATCAATAAGAAAACAAACCAGCCAATTAAAAAAAAAAGCAAAAGACTTATTAGACATTTCACCAAAGAAGACATGGATATCAAATAAGCACATGAAAAGATAATAAAACTCAATATAGTTAGTCACTGGGAAATGTAAATTAAGTTAAAACACTAAACACATACTAGAATGGCTAAAATTAAAAAGACCGACAATACAAAGTGTTGATGAGATGTGGAACACTGGGACTCTCATAAACTGCTGATTGAAATTTAAAATGTACAACCACTTTGGAAAACAGTTTGGCATTTTCTTAAAAAGTTAAACATACACCTGTGGTAATTGAAAGAAATGGTATATTGAAAGAAACGGTCCACTTCAGAAGCTATTTGTAGATGATTAATAACTATTTATTGGTGATTCTTACCTTTGTTGAAAGGTGTTAAAACATACACCTCCAGATGATCTAGACCTTCCACTCCTGAGTAGTCCCAATGAAAGTATATTTTGACTTAAAGATCTGTTACAAATGTTCATAGCCCCAAACTAGAAACTGCCCAAATGTCCATCAACAGGTGAATGGATAAACAAATTGTGGTACATCCATACAAAATAATACTACTCAGTAATAAAAAGGACTGAACTATTGATACACACAACACAGATGAATCTCAAAATAATTATGCTGAGTAAAAGAAGCCAGAAAGGAAAAAAAGAAGAGTATACACTATATAATTCCATTATATAAAACTCTAGAAAACACGAACTAATCTATAGTGACAGAAAACACATCAGCGGTTGCCTGGGGAAGAGGGATGCTAAGAAGGGCAGAAGCAAGGGAT